>NW_027125137.1:335000-575356 GCF_022059095.1 Trypanosoma melophagium | reverse complement strand
GGATCTTTTATCTCGTCTCTGTCTCTGAGTCTCCGGATCCGGATCCCTGATCTCGATCCCGGAGTCTTTATCCCAACCCGACCCTGATGTCTTTATCCCGGTCTCTTATCCCGGACTCTTATCCCCGACCCCGGGATCTCTGATCCCGATCCCGATCTCTGGTCTCGATCCGATCCCGTGACCCCGGACCGATCTCTGAGTCTCTGACCCGGATCCCGTCTTGTCTCAACTCCGATCTGACCTTATTCCCGACCTGGAGTCTCCTGGACCTGATCTCGATCTTGATCTCTGACCTGACCTCGACCCCGGACCCCGACCCCTCGACTTCCGCTCTCTGAGTCTCTGTGTCTCGATCTTTATCTTTATCTCTGATCTCTGATCTTTATTCCTTTCATCCTTTATCTCTCCTTATCCTTCTATCCTTTATCCTTTTATCCTTTATCCCCATCCTGATCCTGATCCCTGTGGGCGATCTTTAATCTTTATCCTTATCTTCTAACCCGGATCCTGATCCTTATCCTTTTTTTATCCCCATCCCGATCCCGGATCCCGATCTTTGATCCTTAGATCCTGATCTCGACCTGAGACCTGATCTTGACCCCGATCTCCTTGGGATCTCTGGTCTCTGGGGGATCTCGGACCCCGACCCCGACCCCGACCTCTTGACCCTGACCGGCCGGACTCTGGACCCCGATCCCGGATCCTGATCTCTTGAGTCTCGGTCTTTATCTCTGATTCTGCAGGAGTCTCGGATCCTTATCTCTGATTCTGATATCTCGATCTCGACCCCGACCCCGACCCCGAGTCTCTTATTCCCGAGTCTCGCGATCCCGGTCTTCGGAGTCCCGTCCTTATCCTTATCTCGTCCCGTCTCGATCTCGAGTTCCGAGTTCCCGGATCCCGATCCCGGATCTTAGTTCCGGACCCCGACTCATGATCTCTGATCTCGTCTCATCCCGTTCCGGAGTCTGTCTCGAGTTCTGACCCCGACCTGATCTCGATCTCGGACCTTTAACTTTATCTCGATCTCGATCTCGGGACCCCGATCTCGATCCTTTAACTCCGGAGCCTGATCCTGATCTCTGATCTCGGATCCTGGATCCCGGATCTCTGCGATCCGCGATCCTGATCTCCGGATCTCCGATCCCGATCCTGATCCTGATCTCTGACCCCGATCCCGGATCTCTGATCTCTGACCTCGGACCTGATCTCCGATCTCTGAGCCTGATCTCTGATCCCGGATCCCGATCCTGATCTCTGATCCCGATCCGGGATCCCGATCTTGGCCGATCTCTGACTCCGATGGGGCCCCGATCCCGATCTCGGGATCCCGATCCCGATTCCGATCTCGATCTCTTATCCCGGGACCCGAGCCCCGACCCGGGATCTTATCCTTTTATCCCGATCTCTGATCCCGGGATCCTGTTAAGATCCTGAGTCTCGCGATCTCGACCCGGTCTCGACTCGATCCCGATCCTTAATCCCCGCGATCTCATCCCCCGACCCCGATCTCCGTGCGATCCAGATCCCGGGACCTTATCCCGATCTCTGATCCCGATCTCGAACCCGACCCGATCTCGACCTGGGATCCTGATCTCTGATCTCGATCCCGTCGATCCCGATCTCCGGTCCCGTTCTCAACCCAGACCCCGACCCCGACTTTCGGACCCTGACCTGATCTGAGATCTCGATCCCGATCTCTGGTCCCTAATCCTTATCTCAGATCCTTTTAACCTTTAGATCCCGGATCCCTCCTATCCCGATCTCTGATCCTGATCCCGATCTCTGACCCCGATCCTGATCTCTGGATCCTGATCCCGATCCTTTTGATCGTTGATCCCGGATCCCGACTTCCGACCTGATCTCTGATCCTGATCCCGGATCCTGATCTCCGATCTCCGGATCTCCGATCCCGATCCCGGGATCCCGATCTCGATCCTGATCCCGATCCCGATCCTGGATCCCGATCCCGATCCTGATCCCGGGATCCCGATCCTTATCCCGATCCCGGATCCTGATCTCCGATCTCCGATCCCGGGAACCCGGATCTCCGCGTCCCGATCCCGGATCCTGATCCCGATCCCGACCTGATCCCGATCTCTGGAGTCTCGGATCCTGATCTCGATCCTTATCCCGACCCCGACCCCGACAGGGACTTTAGATCTCAACCCGACCCTGATCCCGGAGTCTGGTCTCAACCCGATCTCTGACCTCGGGATCTTGATCCGGATCTCTTCTGACTTACCTGTGGATCCCGACTCCTGATCTCGACCCCGACCCTGACCTCTGACTCCCTTTGATCTTCGACCTCTGGACCCCGAGTCCCGACCTTACTCTGATCTCTGATCCTGATCCCTGACCCGGATCCTTATCCGACCCGACCCCGATATCTCTTATTTAACCCGGTCCTGAATCCCGATCCTGATCCCGATCTCAACCGAGATCTCTGATCCCGATCCCGATCCCGAGTCCCGATCCCGGATCCCGATCCCGATCCCGATCCCGATCCCGATCCCGGATCCCGATCCCGATCCTGATCCCGATCCCGATCCCATCCCGATCCCGATCCTCGATCCCGATCCCGATCCCGATCCCCGGATCCCGGATCCTGATCTCGGATCCTTATCTCCGGATCTCCGATCCTGATCCCGATCCCGATCCCGGTCTCGATCCCGATCCCGATCCCGATCCCGATCCCGAACCCGATCCCGATCCCGATCTCGGGATCCCGATCCCGGGATCTCTGGGATCCCGGATCCTGATCTCTGATCCCGGTCCCGGGACCTGATCTCGATCCCGATCTCGACCCGATCCCGATCCCGATCTCTGATCTCGATCTTGATCTCTGATCTCCGGATCTCGTCCCGGGATCTCTGATCCTTATCCCCTGATCCCGGTCCCGGACTCCTTATCCTTTATCCTTATCCTTTATCCTTATCCTTTATCCTTTATCCCATCCTTTATCCTTCCTTATCCCTATATCCTTATCCTTTATCCTTTATCCTTTTATCCTTATCCTTTATCCCTTATCCCTAATCCTTTATCCTTTATCCCTTATCCCTATCCTTTATCCTTATCCTTATCCTTATCCCTATCCTTTATCCTTTATCCCTATCCCTATCCCTTATCCTTATCCCTATCCTTTATCCCGACCTTATCCCTATCCCTTATCCTTATCTCTATCCTTATCCCTATCCTTTACCTTTATCCTTATCCCTATCCTTTATCCTTATCCCTATCCTTTATCCCTTATCCTTATCCTTATCCTTTATCCTTATCCTTATCCCTTATCCTTATCCTTATCCTTTATCCTTATCCTTTATCCTTTATCCTTATCCTTATCCTTATCCTTTATCCCTTATCCCTATCTTTTTTTTTTTTCTTATCCTTCTTTATCCTTATCCCTATCGATCCCTTACTTTATCTTTATCTCTATCCTTATCCCTTATCCTTATCCTTAATCCTTATCTCTTATCTCTTTATCCTTATCTCTATCCCCTTATCCTTATCCTTATCCCATCCCTACCCTATCCTTTAACCTTTATCCTTTATCCTTATCCCTAACCTTTATCCTTTATCCTTTATCCCTATCCCTATCCCTATCCCTATCCCTATCCCTATCCCTATCCCTATCCCTATCCCTATCCCTATCCCTATCCCTATCCCTATCCCTATCCCTATCCCTATCCCTATCCCTATCCCTATCCCTATCCCTATCCCTATCCCTTCCCTTTATCCTTTATCCTTATCCTTATCCTTTATCCTTATCCCTTATCCTTTATCCTTTATCCTTTAACCCCTATCCCTATCCCTATCCCTATCCCTATCCCTATCCCTATCCCTATCCCTATCCCTATCCCTATCCCTATCCCTATCCCTATCCCTATCCCTATCCCTATCCCTATCCCTATCCCTATCCCTATCCCTATCCCTATCCCTATCCCTATCCCTATCCCTATCCTTATCCCTATATCCCTATCCTTTATTCCTTATCCCTATCTTTATCCTTTATCCTTTATCCTTTATCCTTTCCTTATCTTTATCCTTATCCCTTTATTCCTTTATCCTTCCTATCCTTATCCTTATCCTTATCCCTTTATCCTTTTATTCTTATCCTTTATCCTTTATTCTTATCCTTTATCCTTTTATCCTTTATCTTATCCCTTCCTTTATTCTTTATCTCATCTTTATTCTTATTCCTTATCCTTTATCCCTTTATCCTTTTATCCTTTATCCTTTATCCTTTATCCTTTATCCTTATCCTTATCCTTATCCTTATCTCCTTATCCTTATCCTTTATCCTTTATCCTTTATCCTTCCTTATCCTTATCCTTTATCCTTTATCCTTTATCCTTATCCTTTATCCTTTATCCTTTATCCTTATCCTTTATCCTTTATCCTTATCCTTTATCCTTTATCCTTTATCCCTTTATTCTTATCCTTTATCCTTTTATCCTTTATCCTTTATCCTTATCCTTTATCCTTATCCTTTATCCTTTATCCTTATCCTTTATCCTTTATCCTTATCCTTTATCCTTATCCTTTATCCTTATCCTTATCCTTATCCTTATCCTTTATCCTTATCCTTTATCCTTTATTCTTATCCTCCTTTATTCTTATCCTTTTATCCTTTATCCTTTATCCTTTATCCTTTATCCTTTATCCTTTATCCTTTATCCTTTATCCTTATCCTTATCCTTTATCCTTATCCTTATCCTTATCCTTATCCTTTATTCTTATCCTTTATCCTTTATCCTTATCCTTTATCCTTATCTTTTATCCTTATCCTTTATCCTTTATCCTTTATCCTTTATCCTTTATCCTTTATCCTTTATCCTTTATCCTTATCTTATCCTTATCCTTTATCCTTATCCTTTATCTTTATCCTTTATCCTTTATCCTTTATCCTTATCCTTTATCCTTATCTCTTATCCTTTATCCTTATCCTTTATCCTTTATCCTTTATCTTTATCCTTTATCCTTATCCTTATCCTTTTATCCTTTATCCTTATATCTTATCCTTATCCTTTATCCTTTATCCTTTATCTCCTTTATCCTTTATCCTTTATCCTTATCCTTTATCCTTTATCCTTTATCCTTTATCCTTTATCCTTTATCCTTTATCCTTTATCCTTTATTCTTATCCTTTATCCTTATCCTTTATCCTTTATCCTTTATCCTTTATCCTTTATCTTTATCCTTTATCCTTTATCCTTATTCTTTTATCTTTATCCTTTATCCTTATCCTTTATCCTTTATCCTTATCCTTTTATCCTTTATCCTTTATCCTTATCCTTTATCCTTATCCTTATCCCTTTATCCTTATCCTTTATCCTTTTATCCTTTATCCTTTATTCTTATCCTTTATCCTTATCCTTATCCCTTATCCTTATCCTTTATCCTTTATCCTTTATCCTTTATCCTTTATCCTTTATCCTTTATCCTTTATCCTTATCCTTATCCTTATCCTTTATCCTTTATCCTTATTCTTATCCTTATCCTTTATCCTTATCCTTTATCCTTTATCTTTATCCTTTATCCTTTATCCTTTATCCTTTATCCTTTATTCTTATCCTTTCCTTTATCCTTATCCTTTATCCTTTATCCTTTATTCTTATCCTCTTATCCTTTATCCTTTATCCTTTATCCTTTATCCTTATCCTTTATCCTTTATCCTTTATCCTTTATCCCTTATCCTTATCCTTATCCTTTATCCTTATCCTTATCCTTATTCTTTATCCTCTTATCCTTATCCTTTATCCTTTATCCTTTATCCTTATCCTTTATCCTTATCCTTTATCCTTATCTTTATTCTTTATTTATTCTTATCCTTATCCTTATCCTTATCCTTATTCTTATCCTTTATCTTTATCCTTATCCTTATTCTTATCCTTTATCCTTTATCCTTATCTTTATCCTTTATCTTATCCTTTATCCTTTATCCTTTATCCTTTATCCTTTATCCTTATCCTTATCTTTATCCTTTATCCTTTTTATTCTTTATCCTTATCCTTTATCTTATTCTTATCTTTTATTATCTTTATCCTTTATCTCTTATCCTTTATTCTTATCTCTTATTCTTATTCTTATTCTTATCCTTATCCTTTATCCTTATCCTTATCCTTTATCCTTATCCTTTATCCTTTATTCTTTATCCTTATCCTTTATCCTTTATTCTTATTCTTATTCTTATCCTTATCCTTATCCTTATCCTTATCCTTTATTCTTATCTTATTCTTATTCTTATCCTTTATCTTTATTCTTTATCTTTATTCTTTATCCTTATCCTTATCCTTATTCTTATTCTTATCCTTTATCCTTTATCCTTATCTTTATCTCTTATTCTTATTCTTTATCCTCTTATCCTTTATCCTTATCTTTATCTTTATTTATCCTTTTATTCTTATTCTTATTCTTATCTTTATCCTTTATCCTTTATCCTCTTATCCTTATCCTTTATTCTTATCCTTTATTCTTATCCTTATCCTTTATCTTATCTTTATTCTTATTCTTATTCTTTATCCTTTATCCTTATTCTTATATCCTTTATCCTTTATCCTTTATCCTTATTCTTTATCCTTTATCCTTATCCTTATTCTTATCTCTTATCCTTATTCTTATCTTTATCCTTTATCCTTATTCTTATTATCTTTATTCTTATTCTTATTCTTTATTCTTTATTCTTTATCCTTTATTCTTATCCTTTATTCTTTATTCTTTATTCTTATTCTTATTCTTATTCTTATCCTTATTCTTATTCTTTTATTCTTATCTTATTCTTATCTTTTATTCTTATCTTTATTCTTTATTCTTTATTCTTATCCTTATTCTTTATCTCTTATTCTTATTCTTTATCCTTTATCTTTATTCTTTATTCTTTATCCTTTATCTTTATTCTTATTCTTATTCTTATTCTTATTCTTATTCTTATTCTTTATCCTTATCTCTTTATCTTATTTATCCTTTATTCTTATTCTTATTCTTATCTCTTATTCTTTATCTTTTATTCTTTATCCTTATTCTTATTCTTATTCTTATTCTTTATCCTTTATCCTCTTATTCTTATTCTTATCTTTATTCTTATTCTTTATCTTTATCTTTATCTTTATCCTTTATCCTTTATTCTTTATTCTTATTCTTATCCTTATTCTTTATTCTTATCTTATTCTTATCTTTATTCTTATTCTTTATTCTTTATTCTTTATTCTTTATTCTTATTCTTATTCTTATTCTTATTCTTTATCCTTATTCTTATCCTTATCCTTTATCCTTTTATCTTATTCTTTTATCCTTATCCTTATTCTTATTCTTATCCTTATTCTTATTCTTATCCTTATTCTTATTCTTATCCTTATCTTTATCCTTTATTCTTTATTCTTTATCTTTATTCTTTATCCTTATTCTTATCTTTTATTCTTATTCTTATTCTTTATTCTTATCTCTTATTCTTATTCTTTATTCTTATTCTTATCTCTTTTATTCTTTATCTTATTCTTTATTCTTTATTCTTTATATCTTTATTCTTATTCTTTTATCTTTATTCTTATCTCTTATCCTTATCCTTATTCTTATCTCTTATCTCTTATTCTTATTCTTATCCTTTATTTATTCTTTATCCTTATCCTTATTCTTATCCTTATCTTTATTCTTTTATCCTTATTCTTATTCTTATTCTTTATTCTTATCCTTTATTCTTATTCTTATCCTTTATCTTTATCTTTATTCTTATCCTTTTATTCTTTATCCTTATTCTTATTCTTATCTTTATTCTTATCCTTATCTTTTATCCTTATCCTTTATTCTTATCCTTTATTCTTATCCTTTATTCTTTATCTCTTATTCTTATTCTTATCTTTATCCTTATTCTTATTCTTATCTTTATCCTTATCCTTTATCTCTTTTATTCTTTATTCTTATCTTTATCTTTATTCTTATTCTTATCCTTATCCTTTATCTCTTATTCTTATTCTTATTCTTATTCTTATCCTTATTCTTATTCTTTATCCTTATCTTTATCCTTATTCTTATCTCTTATTCTTTATTCTTATTCTTATTCTTATTCTTTATCTTTATTCTTTATCCTTATCTTTATCTTTATCCTTTATCCTTATTCTTATCCTTTATTCTTATCCTTATCTTTATCTCTTATCTCTTATTCTTATTCTTTATCCTTTATCTTATTCTTATTCTTATCTTCTTATCTTTATTCTTTATCCTTATCCTTATTCTTATTCTTATTCTTATTCTTATTCTTATTCTTTATTCTTTATCTTTATCTTATTCTTATCCTTTATCCTTATCCTTTATCCTTTATCCTTATTTTATTTTATCTCTTATTCTTATTCTTTATCCTTTATCTTTATTCTTATCTCTTTATCCTTTATCCTTTATCCTTTATTCTTTATCCTTATCCTTTATCTTTATCCTTATTCTTATCTTTATCCTTTATCCTTTTATTCTTATTCTTTTTATCTTATCCTTTTATCCTTATCTCTTTATCCTTATCCTTATTCTTTATCCTTTATCCTTATCTCTTATTCTTTATCCTTATATCCTTTATCTTTATCCTTATCTCTTATCTCTTATTCTTATCTTATCCTTTATCTTTATTCTTTATCTTTATCTTTATCTTTATCCTTTATCCTTATTCTTATCCTCTTATCCTTATTCTTATCCTTATTCTTTATCCTTATTCTTATCCTTATCCTTATCCTTTATCCTTTTATCCTTTATCTTTATCCTTTATCCTTATCTTTATTCTTTATCCTTTATCCTTATTCCTTTCTTATTCTTTATCTTTATCCTTTATCTTATCTTTATCCTTATCCTTTATTCTTATCCTTTATCTTATTCTTATTCTTTATCTCTTATCTCTTATCCTTTATCTTATTCTTATCCTTATTCTTTATCTTTATTCTTATCCTTTATCCTTTCTTATTCTTTATTCTTTTATCTTTATCTCTTATCCTTATTCTTTATCCTTATTCTTATCCTTATCCTTATCTTTATCTTTATTCTTATCTCTTATTCTTTATCTTATCTTTATCTCTTTATTCTTATTCTTTATTCTTTATCCTTATCTTTATCCTTTATCCTTTATTCTTATTCTTATCCTTTATCCTTTATTCTTATCTTTATCCTTTATTCTTATTTTTATCTTTATTCTTATTCTTATTCTTATTCTTTATCTTATTCTTTATCTTTATCCTTTATCCTTATCTCTTATCTTTATTCTTATCTTTTATTCTTTTTTATCCTTTATCCTTTATCCTTATCCTTTATCTTTATCCTTATTCTTTATTCTTATCCTTTCTTATCTTATCTTTATCCTTTATCTTTATTCTTATTCTTATCCTTTATTCTTATTCTTATTCTTATTCTTATTCTTATTCTTATTCTTATTCTTTTATCTTTATCTTATTCTTTATTCTTATCCTTATCTTTTATTCTTTATCCTTTATTCTTATTCTTATTCTTATCTTATTCTTATTCTTATTCTTTATTCTTATTCTTATCTTATCTTATTCTTTATCCTTTATTCTTATTCTTTTTATCCTTATTCTTATTCTTTATTCTTATTCTTTATCTCTTATTCTTATTCTTTATTCTTTATCCTTTATTCTTATTCTTATTCTTATTCTTATTCTTATCTTTATTCTTTATCCTTATTCTTATTCTTATTCTTATTCTTATTCTTTATCCTTTATCTCTTATCCTTTATCTCTTATTCTTTATCCTTTATTCTTATCTTTATCCTTTATTCTTTATTCTTTATCTTTATCTTATTCTTATTCTTATTCTTTTTATCTTTATCTTTATCTCTTATCCTTATTCTTATTTTATTCTTATCCTTATTATTCTTTATCTCTTATCCTTATCCTTTATCTTATTCTTATTCTTATCCTTATTCTTATTCTTATCTTTTATCCTTATTCTTATTTATTTATCTTATTCTTATCTTATCCTTTATCCTTATTCTTATCCTTTATCTTTATCCTTATTCTTATTCTTATTCTTTATCCTTTATTCTTTTATCCTTTATCTTATTCTTTATCCTTTATTCTTATTCTTATCCTTTATCCTTATTCTTTATCCTTTTATCTTTATTCTTTATCTCTTATTCTTATTCTTATTCTTATTCTTATCTTTTATCTTTATTCTTATCCTTTATCCTTTTATCTTTATCTTTATTCTTATTCTTATCTTTATCCTTATCCTTTATCCTTATTCTTTATTCTTTATCCTTATTCTTATCCTTTATTCTTATTCTTATCTTTATCCTTATTCTATCTTTATTCTTTATTCTTATTCTTATCCTTTATTCTTATCCTTTATCCTTTATCTTATTTTTATCCTTTATCCTTATCCTTATCCTTATCCTTATCCTTATCTTTATTCTTTATCTTTATTCTTTATCCTTTATTCTTTATTCTTATTCTTATTTATCTTTATCCTTATTCTTATTCTTATCTTTATCTCTTATTCTTTATCTTTATCTTATTCTTTATCTTATTCTTATTCTTTATCCTTTCTTATCCTTTATCCTTATTTATCCTTATTCTTATCTCTTATTCTTTATTCTTTATTCTTTATTCTTATCCTTTATCTTTATTCTTATCTTTATTCTTTATCCTTTATCTTTTATCTTTTATTCTTATATCTTTATCCTTATTCTTATCTTTATTCTTATTCTATTCTTATTCTTTATCCTTTATTCTTATCTTTATCCTTATTCTTTATCTTTATTCTTTATCTCTTATTCTTTATCTCTTATCCTTTATCCTTTATCCTTATTCTTTATCCTTTATTCTTATCCTTTATCTTTATCCTCTTATCTCTTATTATTTTATCCTTTATCCTTATCCTTATTCTTTATCCTTATTCTTTATCTTATCCTTTATTCTTTATCTTATTCTTATTCTTTATCCTTATCTTTTATCCTTTATCCTTTATCTTTATCTTTTTATCCTTTATTCTTATCCTTTATTCTTATTCTTATCCTTTATCCTTTATCTTTATTTTATCCTTATTCTTATTCTTTATTCTTATCTCTTATCCTTATCTCTTTATCCTTTTATCTTTATTCTTATTCTTTATCCTTTATCCTTTATCCTTATTCTTATTCTTTATCCTTATTCTTATTCTTTATTCTTTATCCTTATTCTTATTCTTTATTCTTTATCTTTATTCTTATTCTTATTCTTATCTTTATCTTTATTCTTATCCTTATCTCTTATTCTTATTCTTATTCTTATTCTTATTCTTATTCTTATATCTTTATCCTTTATTCTTTATCCTTATTCTTATCTTTATCTTTATTCTTATTCTTTATTCTTATTCTTATCTTTATTCTTATCTTTTTATCCTTATCTTTATCTCTTATTCTTTATCCTTTATCCTTATTCTTATTATTCTTTATCCTTTATCTTTATCTTATTCTTATTCTTATCTTATTCTTATTCTTATCTCTTATCTTTTATCTTTATCTCTTATCTTTATTCTTATTCTTTATCTCTTATTCTTATCTCTTATTCTTATTCTTTATCCTTTTATCTCTTATCTTTTATCCTTATCCTTTATCCTTTATCCTTTATCCTTATCCTTATTCTTTTTATTCTTATCCTTTATCCTTATCCTTATCTTTTTATCCTCTTATCTCTTATCTCTTATTCTTATTCTTATTCTTATCCTTATTATCTTTATCCTTTATTCTTTATCCTTATCCTTTATTCTTTATTCTTTTATTATCTTATTCTTATATCTTATTCTTATTCTTATATCTTATCCTTTTATTCTTATTCTTATTTATTCTTATTCTTATCTCTTATCTTTATTCTTATTCTTATTCTTATTCTTATTCTTATTCTTATTCTTATTCTTATTCTTATTCTTATCTTTTCTTTATTCTTTATTCTTTATTCTTATTCTTATTCTTTATTCTTTATTCTTTATTCTTATTCTTTATTCTTATTCTTTATTCTTATTCTTTATTCTTATTCTTTTATTCTTATTCTTTATTCTTATTCTTATTCTTATTCTTATTCTTATTCTTATTTATTCTTATTCTTATTCTTATTCTTATTCTTATCTTATCTTTATCTCTTATTCTTATTCTTATTCTTATTCTTTATTCTTATTCTTTATTCTTATTCTTATTCTTATTCTTATTCTTATCTTTTATCCTTATTCTTTATTCTTATTCTTATTCTTTATCTTTATTCTTATCTTTATTCTTATTCTTATTCTTTATTCTTATCTTTTTATCTTTATCTTATCCTCTTATTATTCTTATTCTTATTCTTATTCTTATCTTATTCTTATTCTTTATCCTTTCTTATTCTTATTCTTATTCTTTATTCTTATCTTTATCCTCTTATTCTTATCTCTTATTCTTATTCTTATTCTTATTTATCCTTATTCTTATTCTTTATCTTTTATCCTTTATTCTTTATCCTTTATCCTTTATCTCTTATTCTTATTCTTATCCTTTCTTTTATTCTTATTCTTATTCTTTATTCTTATCTTATTCTTATTCTTATCTTTATCCTTTATTCTTATCCTTTATTCTTTATTCTTTATTCTTATTCTTATTCTTATTCTTATCTTATTATTCTTTATCCTTATCCTTATTCTTTATTCTTATTCTTTATTCTTATTCTTTATTCTTTATTCTTTATTACTTTATCCTCTTATCTTTATATTCTTTATTCTTATTCTTATCTTATTCTTATTCTTATCTTTATCTTTATTCTTATCTTTATTCTTTATCCTTTATTCTTATTTTTATCTTTATTCTTATTCTTATTCTTATTCTTATCCTTTATCCTTTTATCTTTATCTTATCTTATTCTTATTCTTTATTCTTATATCTTTATTCTTATTCTTTATTCTTATCTCTTATTCTTATCTTTATCTTATTCTTATTCTTTATTCTTATTCTTATTCTTATTCTTATTCTTATTCTTATCTCTTATCTCTTATTCTTATTCTTATTCTTATTCTTATCTTATTCTTATTCTTATTTATTCTTATTCTTATTCTTATTCTTTATTTATCTTATTCTTATCTCTTATTCTTTATCTCTTATTCTTATTCTTATTCTTTATCTTATCTCTTATCTTTATCCTTTATCTTATCTCTTATTCTTATTCTTTATTCTTATCTTTATTCTTATTCTTATTCTTATCCTTTATTCTTATTCTTATTCTTTATCTTTTTATCCTTATTCTTTATTCTTATTCTTATTCTTATCTTTATTCTTTATTCTTATTCTTATCCTTATCTTTATTCTTATTCTTATCCTTATCTTATTCTTATTCTTATTCTTATTCTTTATTCTTATTCTTATTCTTTATTCTTATCCTTTTATCTTTATCCTTATCTTTATCCTTTATTCTTATCTCTTTATTATTCTTATTCTTATCTTATTCTTATCCTTATCCTTATCCTTATTCTTATCCTTATCCTTATTCTTATCCTTTATCTCTTTATCTTTTATCCTTTATCCTTATCTTTATTCTTTATCTTTATTCTTATTCTTATTCTTATCCTTTATCCTTATTCTTATTCTTTATCCTTATCCTTTATTCTTTATTCTTATTCTTTATTTCCTTATTCTTATCCTTTATCTTATCCTTATCCTTTTTATCCTTTATCTTATCCTTTATTCTTTATCCTTATCTTATCTTTATCCTTATTCTTATTCTTATTCTTATCTTATCTTTATTCTTTATTCTTATCTTTATTCTTTTATCCTTTATCCTTATTCTTTATCTTTATCCTTTATCTTTATCTCTTATTCTTTATCCTTTATCTTTTATCTTTATCCTTTTATTCTTATCCTTATTATCTTATCCTTCTTATTCTTATTCTTATCCTTTATCCTTTATCCTTATTCTTTATCCTTTATCCTTATTCTTTATTCTTATCTCTTATCTTTATTCTTATTTATCTTTATATCTTTATCTCTTATCTTTATCCTTATCCTTATTCTTTATTCTTTATTCTTATCTTTATTCTTATTTTATCTCTTTATTTATTTATTCTTATCTCTTATTCTTTATCCTTATTCTTATTCTTATCTTTATTCTTTTCTTCTTTATTCTTATTCTTTATCCTTATCCTTTATCTTATTATTCTTATCTTTATTCTTATTATCTTATATCTTATTCTTATCCTTATTCTTATTCTTATTCTTATCTTATCTTTATTCTTATTCTTATCTTTATTCTTATCTCTTATTCTTATTTTTATTCTTATTCTTATCCTTATTCTTATTCTTATTCTTATTCTTATTCTTATTCTTATTCTTATTCTTTATTCTTATTCTTTATTCTTATTCTTATTCTTATTCTTATCCTTTATTCTTATTCTTATTCTTATTCTTATTCTTTATCTTTATTCTTATTCTTATTCTTATTCTTATTCTTATCTTTATTCTTTATTCTTATCTTTATTTATTTTATTCTTATTCTTTATTTATCTTATTCTTATTCTTATCTTATTTTATTCTTATTCTTATTTTATTTTATTCTTATCTTTATTCTTATTCTTTATCTTTATTCTTTATCTCTTATTCTTATTTTTATCCTTATTCTTATTTATCTTATTCTCTTTATCTTTATTCTTATCCTTATCCTTTATCTCTTATCCTTATCCTTTATCCTTTATCCTTATTCTTATTCTTTATTCTTATTCTTTATCTTTATCCTCTTATTCTTATTCTTATTCTTATCCTCTTATCCTTATCCTTATCCTTTTATCTCTTATTCTTTATTCTTATCCTTATCCTCTTTATCCTTATCCTTATCTTATTCTTATCCTTATTCTTATTCTTTATCTCTTATTCTTTATCCTTATCTCTTATCCTTTATCTTATCTTATCTTTATCTCTTATTCTTTTATCCTTATCCTTATTCTTATTCTTTTTATCTTTATTCTTATCTCTTTATCTCTTATTCTTATTATCTTTATCTTTATCCTTATTCTTATTCTTATCCTTATCCTTATCTTTATCCTTATCCTTTATCCTTATCCTTTATCCTCTTATCCTTTATCTTTATCTTATCTCTTATCCTTATCCTTATCCTTTATCCTTATCTTATCTTTATCCTTTATCCTTATCCTTATCTTATCTTATCCTTATTCTTTATCCTTTATCCTTTATCCTTTATCTTTATACTCTATCCCTATCCCTATCCCTATCCCTATCCCTATCCCTATCCCTATCCCTATCCCTATCCCTATCCCTATCCCTATCCCTATCCCTATCCCTATCCCTATCCCTATCCCTATCCCTATCCCTATCCCTATCCCTATCCCTATCCCTATCCCTATCCCTATCCCTATCCCTTTTTGTGCGGCGGCCCGGGGGCCGAGGGGGAACACGGCAAACGGCGCGTCGTGGCTCCAAAAGGGCGGTGTCTCCTCAGCCCCGGTTTCTTTGGGAGGCCATGCTCCGAAAACACGCACCCCACGGGCCGGGCCAGGGGATGCCCAAGGGGACCCCGCCACCCGTTTCCCCAAGCAAGACGCGCCCACAGAGGCGCTGAAGACATGCAATCGTGAGGGTTTCGGTTGGCGCTGGGGAATTGTGAAGCGTTATGGGGCCAGGATGGGTGACAATGGCGGTTTGCCTCGGGGTCCAAATGGTTAGCCACACTTCCTCGCGAGGGATTTATTGGGCGTTACCCGTTGGGTGGTCTCAAGGGCGTTGCGCGTTCGTACCCCATTAGGTCGGTTATTGGGGTTAGGGTTTGAAATAGAAAAACAAACACCAAAACACAAAACAACCACCCAACCATAACCAGGGACACGCGGAACTTATCCGGTTCGGGGTTGGGGTTTGTGGCGTTGGGTAAGCGCCGGGGTCTGCGTTTGCCGTTGGTGACTTCGGAGTGTGTTGCCATTTCGTGTGCTGTGTGTTTTTGCCGTTTGTTTGGGGTTTTGGTTGCGTGTATACTGGGGGTTGTTTTGGCATTCTTCAGTTGCATTTGTTCCTTTGGATATGCCAAATGGCGCTATCAAACAAAGCGGCGCAGAAATGCGTCAGAATAAATAAATACATGCGTGCGTGTCTGTGTGTGGAAAGCTCTTCTCCTTTCCACTATGCTTCCATTCCTCTTCTTTGGTTCAAATCGCTGCCGCGTTCCATCATCTCTGCTCCATGCCCCATTGGGCTGTCAGTGTATTTCTTGTTGTGCTGTTGGATTGCGATTCCCCAGTTCCAATACTGTCCTCTACACCGCGGTGCAAATTCCCACTGGAATGTGCACGGCTCAGCCCCATCATTCCACAGTAAACAGAAACAATGCCGCAGACAGAGTGCCAATTGCCAACATTACACAGTAATGGGAATACCCAACCCTGCATTTGCGAGGGGCAATTGCAAACACAGCAAGGGAAACACAATCCATTCATAGTGGTAATAATAATAAACACACACCCATTTAATGCCGCAGAAAAGAGGTGACCCAACAACACACATCTCTCCCACTCAATATCAAGCTCTTGAACCACTCCAGTGCATTCACTTGCACAACACCATCAATACACTCCCATTGTGGATAATAAAACAGACCATACTCCCCTTACTGGCTGCCCTGTCCATTCAACTGCAAATGAACCCACAAAGGTGCACAGACACTGCTGCACCACACAACAGAGAGTCACATCACACCACGCCTCATCCCTATTCACTTCACTATTGCCTACCCAAAACAAGTAAATTATGGAGAAAGAGAGACACAGACACATGCACATTACACACCATTCCTTTACACTCACTCTGATGCTCTCCCCATTTCCTTATTTCACCATATGAACTGATTACAGTGAATGAATTAACGTTAGACAGTGGAAAAAATCCTAGATAGTGGGTCCCTCATCATCTTCAGATGGCCAAAACACATAAAAAATACTAAAGAAAAACATATAAATGATAACTATGTTGACGGTCTCTCAAACTACAAATAAAAAAGAAAATACCACTCAAACATCGAGTTCGTTCCCGCATATCTACAAAATAAAAAAATAATATAAAAACAATACGTCATGTTGTTTGGTGCATTCATATTTTCCCACTCACCATCATTTTTAGTGCTTGGTACTACTGTGTCACTGATGTTTACACCATTCAGCAACACATAAAAAAATAAAACAAAAAAACATTACTTATTGTCATTTTCTTCCTTTATTATTAGTTTCATCCTCTAAACATTTGTCTTGTTTTCCCCTTTTTTGTGCCATTCAGTTGGCACTTCAGTGGGGTATTTTATTTTTTTAATTTTTCTTTCCTTTTATTGGTATACACAGAACACTATGACTGTGTGTGGAGTGCTAACTGCCCCATGGCAAACAATGTAAAGTGGCAGCACAAAGAGAGAGGGAGAGGGGGAAAAATCATAGATAAAAACTGTTTCTCTCTATTTTTCGCTTTTTTACCTTTTTTTATTTATAGAATGTTTAGTTTACTGTCATCTCTCACAGAGTTCTCTTTCACTACAGAGCGTTTGTTTCTTTATTATTCATTGACAAAAATGAATCTCGAAGTGTTTTGAGGGGTCCCTGCAATTTATCGGAATTCCAGTAGAACTTACCAGCATGGCAGGGCCATGCGCAATACTGACCCAACTTGGAACACCGGAACGATTCGTGAGAGGATTTTCAGATGTCTGTACTGCGATTGTTCTATATTTGGGCTGAGACTCTGCAGTGTCTTTCTGAGCCTTTTCTCTCCGTTTTTTTGGTCGCCACCACAGCAGATATAACAGAATGAGAGCCACAATAACAAGAAAACCCAGAACCCCAAAAACAATACCAACAATGGCACCAACAGACCATTTCTTGGACCTTGGTATCACCGCTGAGTCACCGTCGTGCAGAAAGGGTTTCCCCACATCAAGCGACCAAACATAACGGCGACCGTTAAGTGTCTTAGTAGATGCAACAAAGCAGAAGGTCACATTGTCAGCACCCAATCCATACCTATTGTAGAGACTCGAGGTATCAATATCAACAGATGGGGATCTCGGGAACACGCTCTCCACACACACAGAATCTTGAGCAGTACTCACAGACTCACACGGTGTATTAGGCAACACCGCACACACTTCATATGGTTCCTGCCTCCATGAAAGGTCACCCCCCTGCACACCAATCGTCGCCAACACGTTAGCGTGCACAGTGGCATTGAAAACAAAGGGATCCTGCAGTACTCTTACTGGAAGCGCAGCGGGGGAAATACCAACATCTGTGCCGAAATCCGTGCAGGCGGCATAGTCACCAGCTGTTGCAGAGAAAGGAACACCCTCAGCAGACAAGTATACACGATCACTGTTAGCGGACCCAGTGCACACATCAACACTCACTACCAGATCACCACTGTTTACCTTCACGCGCGGGCACCCACTGTATGGGCACTTCACTAGAAACACATTCTTCATTCCAGTCACATTCGAACCCGTCATTGCATCCTGAAACAAAATTTTGTTGCCCCCAACAGTGTTCATATACAGTGTGGTCAACACCAGCACATTCACCTCGAGGGGAACTGCACCCCACCGCAGGTAGTGGCCTCGCCATCCCCTCGCTGTTACGCACAGTGAATAGTGCCCACGCAAAGGAAGGGATATAGGAGTCGTCAAATTGTAGCACCCAGCAGCAGCAGTACAGTGTGTTGCAATGTCCTCACAGTCTGACTGAGGGGGAACCAGCAGGTAGTTCTGAATGTCATTGGTATTTGGGAAGTTTGTCTCCAACATGGCCTTCAACCCATAATAGGCACTGTTGGAAGTAAATGATGCTCTTGTTTCCCTAGAATTCACAAAGTTCATGGTGAATTTATTAGATATTGGCTTATTTGCAGGAAGCTCAGTCGTAGATTCACGTGTAATGACAACACTCATACTCCCTGAAACAGCTCCACGATCAGGCACAAATGCAATGAGATTTGTTCCATCCACAAGAGAAGCTGGCCATCCAGAAATGAGAGCACCTCCACGAGTGTAATACCCAGCTGTCAGAGTCAAGTTACTCAGAGGACTGACATTATCCACCTCACAGTAGTATGTTTTTTGACTGGGGTAGATCACCACACTAGGAAAGCAACTGGTAATGGTTGTTAAAATACCATTTGTGTCAGCAGCTTCGGCATAGCAGAGAAATGAGTTTGACCCAAACAGTAGCCATAACACCACAAGGACATGCAGCACCCGTTGCAACGACAGCCTTTGATGCAACAGTGATGTCGTTCTATTCTTCTCACTCACCCATCGATGCCGTGTTCCAGATGCCCCAGAATGCTCAGAGGGCATCACGTTGTGTGTGTCGTTACGCACGTAGTACGCTTCTTGCACGTCACAAGACTGCAGCTGCATTGATTGTACTCTTCCTGTGTTCATCAGCTCCATTATGCTGCTTGGTTTGTTTGATTACTTCTTGGTGGTGGTTTGCTTGAGGCTATTCTGTGGAGAAAGGAAAAGACGGAAAGCACACAAGAGGTGAATTGCACTGCAAATACAGATGAAGGACACTAATATAGTAGCAATAAAAAAAAATTAACTCTCTCACTCCCTAATAGCAACTATAAACCAGGAAACAATAAAAAAATAAACAGAATCCTCCACTGATCCTTATCGTACCCACCAGATGAATGCCGTACAAGAGTCTCAAATCAATACAACAACACCTTGTAGAATTTACAAAACACACACACACATACACATCTATAAATCATTAGTGGATTTCATTACAAGTCCATTCATTCCACCCTTACTTCTTACAACACGATTGTGGTTTCGCACATTTTCTCATGTGCAGAAAATAAACCACAGTGGTTGAGAACATGATTAGCTCTATATTTATTGGGTTTGTGTGATTGTAACCATAGGAGAAGAATAAGTATACCATAACTAACGACACACAAAAACATATTTTGTCATGGTTTCCGGTGGTTGGCAGCCCTTTTTTTTTTTTTTTTTTTTTTTTTTTTTTTTTTTTTTTTTTTTTTTTTTTTTTTTTTTTTTTTTTTTTCCAGACTGCCGCAGGATCAAAGGATGCAGCGGTTGGGGCTGTTGTGGCAATAAAGGTGGAAGGGCCCGTTGTATTTTTGGGGGGGGAAGAAGGTGTCCCCACCATCAAACACCACAAGAACATCTTCATCCCGCAGACCCGCGTGGTTAACATAGTCCAGCACCCACTGGGGTCGATCTATGTGTGTGTAGTTCTTTCCAAGCCCAATCGTCACCACAGTGACATTGGAGAGAAAGGAACTGAAAAGCATTCGGCACCACCCAGGGGAGAATTGTGTCTGCACCACAAGAAAAACCACCCTTGAGCCACGGTGTGGAAATTGCTCGGCTATATCCGCAAATGGAAAATACGAGGAGGAAATACACAAAAAAACGAAAACTACGAGGACCGTCAAAACAGAACGTGACTTGTATAATGTTTTTAGAAAAACAAAGACCAACCGCTTGCGAGACATCACTTCGTCTAGTGCAGTACAAAAAAAAAAAAGAAAGAAGCACTGATAGGAGTTAAACTTGAAAGGGTGATAACACAGGAAAAGACAAAAATCACAGATAAATTATAAAATGATGCTTCTTTAATGGAATCCATGGGGCATAAATAAAACCCCAATGTGTGTGTGTGTATAGTGATAAAAAAAGAAAACTCAGCAAGCCAATTAAAACTCTCAAATATCACCACAAGAGAGAGTTAAAAGAAGTTATAGACCACAAAAAAACCAACACTGAGTGCACTGAGAGTTCCAAATAACTACCGTTTGCAACGTATGCTCCCCAAAAGAGAAAAGGTTGCTGAGGCCACCCCCCGCACCAATAGAAACCACACCCTTGCCCCCATTCACGTACACTCATGTGATAAACAAAAAAAAAAAAACAAAAAAAGCCCAGTAGTTTACGGCAAAGCAAAGAATTAAAAAAAGACTGTCAAATATACTCCTTACTTTGGTTGAGGGCTTGTAAGCCAATCCAACCTTGTAACCTGCTTCACAGGACATATATCCCCATAGCGGTAAAAATTAGTATGGCCAGAAGTGTTGTACACCTTAACTAGGGTATTGGGGAAAGAACGGCGTACACCGAATACAAATGAATGCGAACTCCTATTCCAATCATGAACCCATGAAGTTAGATTAATTAGCCTTGGTAGATCCAAGGTCCACCGTGAAAGGGGCCCAGGTAAATGGAAAATGGCAGGAACAGCATCTACACCCTCGTGTGGTGCCAGGAAAAAGGAATGGTTGTAGTCAAGACTCACCATTCCATATTGTAGACGTAACCCCTTGTGAATCTTAGGGTTCTGCCATATGCTCCAGACGTACACAAACGACCAGATGGTATTATCACACCACCACCTTCTTCTCTTAACCTTTGACATGACTCGGTAGTAGAAGGGTGTTGCAGCACGAAGTGCCCATACACGCGCTACGAGACCCCCAGCACTCAAATAACGATACGTTGTCCCAGGGCCACGCACAAGGCGCTGATTGGGAAACGCATTCGCAGCCATCCACATACGACGGTAAAATGAAAGGCACTGTACAATACTATTTCGGGTCTTTTCATGTAAAAGCAGCCGAATTTGCGGCATGAAACAGGGTGCATCACATGTGAAGAGTATGGGTGCTGTGGCATCGCCATGCCGGACTGCCGCAGGATCAAAGGATGCAGCGGTTGGGGCTGTTGTGGCAATAAAGTGTGCAAGGGCCCGTTGTATTTTGCGTGGGCCAGTGAAGAAGGTGTCCCCACCATCAAACACCACAAGAACATCTTCATCCCGCAGACCCGCGTGGTTAACATAGTCCAGCACCCACTGGGGTCGATCTATGTGTGTGTAGTTCTTTCCAAGCCCAATCGTCACCACAGTGACATTGGAGAGAAAGGAACTGAAAAGCATTCGGCACCACCCAGGGGAGAATTGTGTCTGCACCACAAGAAAAACCACCCTTGAGCCACGGTGTGGAAATTGCTCGGCTATATCCGCAAATGGAAAATACGAGGAGGAAATACACAAAAAAACGAAAACTACGAGGACCGTCAAAACAGAACGTGACTTGTATAATGTTTTTAGAAAAACAAAGACCAACCGCTTGCGAGACATCACTTCGTCTAGTGCAGTACAAAAAAAAAAAAGAAAGAAGCACTGATAGGAGTTAAACTTGAAAGGGTGATAACACAGGAAAAGACAAAAATCACAGATAAATTATAAAATGATGCTTCTTTAATGGAATCCATGGGGCATAAATAAAACCCCAATGTGTGTGTGTGTATGTATGTGGGCTTTCCCGCGAGCTTGGCTCAAGGGAACAAGAGTGTCAGAGGGGAATTGGTTTTATATTGAGGGTAATGTGGATTTTTAGGGTGAAATATGAAACGGTTAGTCTATTTTTATTATATATATAAGCTATTCAAGCTCAAGCACATATCATTATATTTCATTACTGCAACACTAATGTCTATCTCTTACTTTTATGTTTTCTGTTTTCTACACACAAACTGATAGTCTAAGTGTTTGCTTGGGTTGTTTTCGTTCTTTATTCAATCGAGATCGTTCGTTTCGCGAATGCCGAACACGGAGAAGCGCGTCGAACAACCACCAGCTGACTCCAGCGGGTTCAATGCAGAAATACTCACCACATTGCAACGCGACAGCCTATATAAAACACATCCGTGGAGACAACTAGCTGACAAATATATTGAACGGCGCGACGTTTTAAAAGCCCGTGCGAAAAAACCAGAGATACGGGCCTTGTTACAGCAGGCGTTCGTAGAAAGGATGAAATCTAACAATCCATTTTCACAAGAGGTGAGTTTCATTCTCATGACGCTCCTGTACAGCGGATCGAGCCATCCGCACATTATGCTGGCCGACATGCTACTCAACATGTCCGCTGGGGAGCGCCTCGCTACGCACAATTGGTGGGCATACCAGAATGCAACTGAGCTTATACAGGATTCCATGTCAACAGCCGTCGCCTCCGGCAACCTTATATTCCCTCTCTTTCCGGGAAAACAAATGGACACCCAGAACCGTTGCATGATGGAGGAAGCTGTAGAAGTTAAACGACCGGCAGATACAGGGGCTACAACCATGGAAGCACTACAGTTCCTTTACCCGAAAAGCCGCGCCTTTTTTGCCCAATCTCCTCCTGCAACCAATGTCCTGAGCGGAGGTGAGCCCTGCATACCGGTATTTGATGGAAACAATAATCAAGCGGGATACTGGGACGGAGCACCGGTCAAGGATAGATTTGACCAACTGCAGAAACAGATACAAAATCTCCAATCCGCGGTGCAAAGATTTTCTTCTGCCAACAACGGAAGTGGCACCTACGCTGGAAGGAGCAGCGGAAGCAACCGCCGAGGCCGAGTTGGTGGAAATGCCCAGCGCGGTGGACGCCGTGTTGGACGCGGGGGTGGTTATAACTACCCAATGTGCGGTGGCGAAGCTGAAGACCACGGCGAAGAAATGTACAACACACACGAGACAATGAAGTGCACAAAAAACTGAAGCGGTGCTCACCACTCAAGAGCGTAGTATTGAGTGGCGGCACCATGATTAAGGGAAAAACAACGAACTCTGACCTCGACCTCATCTACGGGTTGTACATGCCTCCCAAGTCTGTCCTTCCATGCATGGAAGTGGGCGAAATCGATGACTGCTCGATTCAAGTCCTGAAACGTATGGCAGACATGGCGGCAATGCAAAAGAAGCGGATGGCAGGTGCAACAAGAGGCGAGGGGCGCCACGACGGAGGAGGAGAAGAAGCTGTAAGTGACAAGCAATGCAGCCAAAACACCACCGGATTGATCTACATCCCGCTCTTTACACGATCCCATTGGATCGCGGGGGTATTTTCATTATCCTCCATAGCAGCAACATCAAACAACATACACAGTAAGCAACTGGGAAGTCAACAACGTCAAAAGTACGTGCTCCGTGTTTACGACTCGGCACCGTCACCGCCAGTGGAGCGGGACGTACGGCGTGCCTTCAGACCGTTCGATGACAGCATCACGGTCGAATTTGTCCCAACCCCACGACAAGTGCGTTTCAGCGAAGATTGTGGCATTTTCATGTCCATATGTTTTTTTGCGTTTGCGGTTAACGTGAATGTACGCATTACGCCAGGTCTGACCAAGATGGTCAGACGTTTATTTGACGCAGTGTTGCGCCACCGCGAGAAGCCGCCGGCACGCGCGTTTTTCTTGTCGAGACTCAAATGTCTTCTTGAGCTACAAACTGACGACGAACGTCAACTCATTTTTCACGCCACCATGAATAAGTGGCTGCAACAGCAACATCAACAGCGACAAACGCATCAGTTGAAGAAGAACCCAACGCGACATCGCGATGAGGGAACGTTACTTTACGGAGGGGCAGGCGCCTCACCACCATCACAGCAACGACGTCTAAGAGGGACCAATGTAAACGAGGAGGAAGCGGATGACAGCGCGGTGCGATTGACCACTGCGAACGAGGAGACGATGGAGCCCATGGAGTGGTCCCAACCCCAGGGTGAGGTTGAAGGGTCATCGCGAGAAGGAGAAGAGGAAGACGTGACAGAACTTGGAGTTGTGGAGACAGTAAGAGCGGAAACCAAGTTTCCCGCTGAACCCAAGCGGCGGTCGATTGCGTGCCAGGCACGTCGCGCGCTGCTTCGCGCGCTGCTTCGCGCGCAGCTCAACTGGGAAGTGAATCAGCGTCGCAAGGTTACTTACATTCTGTCCGGCCTCGCGCTCATCTCGGTTGGCAAGGGCGATGATAAGGAGCTAAGACCCCAGTCGATCACCAATTTTCGCACCAAACACCATTTGGAGAATTTGACCGAGTTTGACCTATCTACCGTCTTTAGCGCATTACAGCTGCCCTATTTTTCCCTTCAGTTCAACGACGATCGTCCACGGGCCCAGCAGAAGCGCTCAAACAAGACGGACGGCAATCTGAGAGCCCACGGGTTAATTCTGGTGCCGTCGACGCCGCACCTGCTCGAGACGAAGGAGGCTCGCAACTCGCTGGCAGCGCTCTACGCCCGCGGGCAGGAGGGGCTTGGCATGCCCAACACGCTGCAGTTCAACCAGACCAACTACACCTTCCGCCTGGGCGCAGCCCTATGCCGCCACTACCCCGAAAAGAATAAGGGCACAAAGAAGAAGACACCGAACGCGGACGAGGAGACCGCCTCCTCTGAGACAGACGGATCGTGGGAATTCTCGCTGACAGAGGATGCGTCGCAGGCGTTATGGGGCGTCTATCTTCCCTCACGCTGGCGCACCTACGGGGCGTTGGCGGACATGGAGTCCGGGCGAACCGCCAAGCGGACGGCAAGTAAGCAGCAGAGCAGCATGGCTGTCGACAACCAGCCGGCGAAGAAGCACAAGAAAACGAACAGGAAAAAGGTGGCCACTCGACGACACATTGAGCCAGACTTGGACGCTGAGGACGTTGAGGCAAGATATCATAAAGCCGATGGGATCGATGCCGATGATATCGCTACGACGGAGGTGCAAGACGACGCGGGAGAGAAAAACGACGACGAACACCGGATATTCCCGCGCCAACGCCGCCTGAACGACAGCAACGCGGACGAGATCGACCAGGCACTGTGTGACATGCCGGGGCAAGTGCTCCGTAGCGTCACGGTCCCTTGTTTAAACGTGCCGGGCAGGGTGTGCCTCGGAAAGAGCCCGCTCTGCCCAAGAAAATGGATAATCTTTCCAGAGAAGCCAAAGCACATCCACGGGGTGACATGGAGGAGCAAGACGCAACAGACGCGCCAGCGCCACTTAAACTGGCTGCGCGACCTACAGGCAATGCCGGACGATCCCCTGCGGTACCACAGCCTCGCCTCGGCGATACTGGAATTTTTGTTTCGGTTGTACAAGGACGGTCACGCTACGCGGTCGACGATACACAGCAGCATGGCGCAGATTGCTGGTGCCCTGCAGGATCTCCCCCTTTACACAAACGTGAGGGAGGGTACCAACCTAAGCAACGACGTGGAATGGCGGTCGGCGGTGGCCTGCGTGCGTCGGTTCAAGCAGATACAGCCCACCAAGGCGCCGACACCACTCTCCGCCGAGAACTACTGCAAAGCGAGGGCGATGCTCTTGCGACAAAGTCACTTCCCCCCGCTGGCGGCACTTTTCCTCGCCCTTATGTGGAACTGCGCGGCCCGAGCGGGCGATATCACTACCCTACTGAAGCAAGTTGTAAAGCTATTTCTGCGGCTGCCGACCAGCGAAGGCGGCGACAACAGCAACAACAACAGAAAAAACAGGAATCCGCTACCGCAGCTGCGCGTGGTGTCGAACGCCGAGGGCGTCCCACAGCGCTACCCAGTTCTGGTGTGGATGGCCCGCGGCAAGGCGTCCCACTTTCGGACCCCCTACGAGGTGATGACCACGCTCGCCGAGGAAGAAGCGCTCACCCTGTTCAAGCACCTGAACAGAATCAAGAAGAAGGGGTCTCGGCTCTTCACAAGCGAAGACTCCAGCATGGTGCGCAGGATGGTGTCCAACGTACTCAAGTCCATCGATCCGACAATGGCACTGCCGTCAGTGCGCAAGGGCGCGATCAGGTACTGCGCCAAGCTGGGCATGACAATGGAGGAGCTGCGGCGCATGACGGGCCACACCCAGGGCTCGACGCTCAACATCTATCTCGGACGTGGCCAGCAGACAACTATGGACGTCGCGCAAACACAGGCCAACGTCGAGGAGCACCACCTCTTGTCAGCGCCAAATACCTCGGAGTGAAGGCACCCAAGGCAGCAGACCTGGGTATTTGCGACCGTGACGTGTACCGGCTGATGCTGGATCTCAAACGGCAACAGCAAGCACCAGACGCAAGCGACGTAGCTGTAGACGTCGCGGGTGACAATGTAAAGGAGTGGCGCCTGCACCTCAAGCATACCACTCCACTCGACACGGAGGCGGTGCGGCAGATGACGACTGCCCACCCACACACGAAAGCATTTCTAGAAGAAGCATACCGCTACATCACGGTTGATGCCTCGCCTGACCCATACCCTATACCGCACCTCGTGCAGACCTCACGCACCATCAAGACGACCAAGATGACGAAGGAGGACCTCCAGAAAGCCGTGAGCATGGGCAAGTTCGAACTGTGCCGTGACGAACACGGCCCGCCGATCGCTCATTTCGACAACCGCACTGGCATGATCCCGACGGGCTACTACGGTGTCGATGTGTTCACCTTCCCGGAGATGAAGGGACGCAGACGACTCATCACGGAACCTCACCTAAACGCTGTCATGGCCAAGGCGGACATGCCACAAGTAAACTACCCGACGCGGCTTGGGAGACGGCAATCGCTACGTTATGCCAAGTACATGTTGCAACTTGACTTTGAGGCATTCTACGATGCGATCCCACTTCCAGCGGCACTGCGCAACAAGTTTGTGTTCCGGTGTGGTGGCAGTTACTACCGTTTGTGCACGCTGCCCACCGGCGCGCGGTGGAGCGTGGCAGTGGGCCAGGCGACCACGTGGGTGCTTGTCGACATTGATACCCCCGTCATTATACATACGATGATTGATAATATTTTGATTGCGGCCAAGGAGGGACAGGAGGAGGAGTTTGTGAGCGCGGTACGGCAGGTGTTGCTGCGCATTCGTGCTGCAAATCTGCTGACCTCGCCAGACCGCGAGGAACTACTTCAGTATATGGAGGAGGAATTATTACGTCTCGCTGAGCAGAACAACGTATTTCTTGGCGAAGAGTACATGTGGAACGGAACCGAGAGGGTGGTACGAAACTCAGTCAAGACGGTCGCGAAGTTGATGCTGAGTTCGGCACCAGACCGGCAGCACTCCATACGGACGTTCGTTTCTGTGGTGTCCTTGGTGTGTTATGCGATTCACACGACGCGCCTGAACCCGGCAAAGATGTTTCGACTCTTGCGGACCTACAGATATTTCTACCGACAGGTCTCCGGTGGTGCGGACTGGGACGCACCGGTGCCGTACATTCATCCGAAGGTGACCGATGAATTGAGCCGCATCTCGAATGAACTGATCAAGAACCAATGGTGGCGCATTGACCCACCACGGCATGTTGATTACAACGACGGCTCGTACGATATCGTTGCCTATACGGATGCCTCCCGCGAAGGATGGGGAGCCGTGGTGCACTTTCAGTTCACGGGCGAAGTCACCACGTTCCAGCAGCGCTTTGTCACCCACCACCAGCTTCCTTTTTACAAGGGACAACCAACAGGTGGAGACGACGGAGACAACCACGACCGTTTGTACGATGGCGCCTATGGCGTTGAAGATGAAGAAGAGGAAGACGAAGAAAACGAGGACGTGTTTGTGGAAGACCCGGAGGATCGCGCACTACGCGACATCCGTGGACTACGTGCCTCTATCCCGGTACACAACGCTACCGGCCTCTTCAGGGCACGGCATTCGGCTCACGCGGAACCGAGGGCAGTTCAGGCTTTGCTTTTGTTATTGCACAAGGAGGGAACGCTGAGACCTGGTATGCGCATCGCGGTGGTGACGGATCACTACGCGATTGCGGCTGCACAGAAACGCCTGAACGGCTTTGGCGGCATTGGCAGGGGCTTCTCGTTAAACAAGCTCTTCGAGACCACCTACAATCTCTGGTACGATTACGACATTGAGGTTATCTTTTACTACCTGAAGGGCGAAATGAATCCAGCGGATTCTTTATCGCGGCACTTTGGGGTAGGAATAGCAAACGATCAAGAGGGAAATGATAAGAGAAACAGCACTGTCGTACGAATGGAGCACTTTGATGCAACGACTTTGCCCAGAGGTATGCCTAGTCTGTCGCAAACGTACTGCCCACTGTTTGACGACACTGCTTCTACAGACAAAGGTTACTAGGTGGCGCCATGCTGCCACGAATCACTACGGGGAACTGTCTAAAATGACTAATCTTAGTCCACAGTAAAATTTTACAACAAAAAGAAACATCAACGACGCCCCGCGGAGGATGTGCCGCATTTGTTTGAAGTATGAAGGAACCTGTCCGTCACGCCGGATCTTCAGTCCTTTCTCTCCCTTTCTTCTTCTCTCGATCTTAGGCCTTTCAAGTACAAATTTAGAGACATGACAATTGATAAAAAAAGAAAACTCAGCAAGCCAATTAAAACTCTCAAATATCACCACAAGAGAGAGTTAAAAGAAGTTATAGACCACAAAAAAACCAACACTGAGTGCACTGAGAGTTCCAAATAACTACCGTTTGCAACGTATGCTCCCCAAAAGAGAAAAGGTTGCTGAGGCCACCCCCCGCACCAATAGAAACCACACCCTTGCCCCCATTCACGTACACTCATGTGATAAACAAAAAAAAAAAAAAAGCCCAGTAGTTTACGGCAAAGCAAAGAATTAAAAAAAGACTGTCAAATATACTCCTTACTTTGGTTGAGGGCTTGTAAGCCAATCCAACCTTGTAACCTGCTTCACAGGACATATATCCCCATAGCGGTAAAAATTAGTATGGCCAGAAGTGTTGTACACCTTAACTAGGGTATTGGGGAAAGAACGGCGTACACCGAATACAAATGAATGCGAACTCCTATTCCAATCATGAACCCATGAAGTTAGATTAATAAGCTGTGGTAGAGCTGTCTTCCATTCCCAAAGGAGCCCAGGTAAATGGAAAATGGCAGGAACAGCATCTACACCCTCGTGTGGTGCCAGGAAAAAGGAATGGTTGTAGTCAAGACTCACCATTCCATATTGTAGACGTAACCCCTTGTGAATCTTAGGGTTCTGCCATATGCTCCAGACGTACACAAACGACCAGATGGTATTATCACACCACCACCTTCTTCTCTTAACCATTGACATGACTCGGTAGTAAAAGGGTGTTGCAGCACGAAGTGCCCATACACGCGCTACGAGACCCCCAGCACTCAAATAACGATACGTTGTCCCAGGGCCACGCACAAGGCGCTGATTGGGAAACGCATTCGCAGCACTCCACATTCGGTCATAAAACACACGACAATATAACCGGTGTTTCCTTCGTACTGCATCGATCAAAAAATGAATTTGCGGCATGAAACAGGGTGCATCACATGTGAAGAGTATGGGTGCTGTGGCATCGCCATGCCGGACTGCCGCAGGATCAAAGGATGCAGCGGTTGGGGCTGTTGTGGCAATAAAGTGTGCAAGGGCCCGTTGTATTTTGCGTGGGCCAGTGAAGAAGGTGTCCCCACCATCAAACACCACAAGAACATCTTCATCCCGCAGACCCGCGTGGTTAACATAGTCCAGCACCCACTGGGGTCGATCTACGTGTGTGTAGTTCTTTCCAAGCCCAATCGTCACCACAGTGACATTGGAGAGAAAGGAACTGAAAAGCATTCGGCACCACCCAGGGGAGAATTGTGTCTGCACCACAAGAAAAACCACTCTTGGGGAAATCGAGGTTTGAACATGCGGAGGTGCCAGTTGCCGGTCTTTGTTTGTGGAGTTTGTGGTATAAACTCCATTATATGAAATGAAATATAGGAGTAACATGAAGGAAAGAGAAGTAATGAATAACATGAACCAGTATAATTCGTGCCACTTTAAAGGGAGCGTAAGGAAGCCAAAAGTGCATCGCATATGTGAAATGGTTTAAATACGTAAACCTTGCAACTTGGTGTAGTAACGCTGGATGTCAATAACCACTTAAGGAAATACAAAATGAAGGATAATGGAAAAGTGTATATATATATATATATATATATATATATATATATATATATATATATATATATATATATATATATACATATATGAACTGCCAAAGGACGATAAGACAATCATTAGGGTTAAGTAAAACGTTGGAGAGTATGAAATAACGAAAAGGAAAATAATAATTTGTTTATCATAAAAAAATGAGATAAACTTTATCCGAGGTTTATACTATAACATGCCTCTCCAACATATACAAAGTGCATCCTAAAAAGGAATATTACGCCGTACAAAAAGCAAGCATCATGGTGCTCTTGACCTCCTCTGCATTAGCCAATCTGAGAGCGTAAGGAGTGCGGTGTAACAACCCAGATGATAAAAAAAAACAGTAGAATATAACCACTTCTTATAACAAAATATACTAATACAAGCCTTGGGAGGGAAAAAAGGTGAAAATAAAAAAAGACACCCACTCACTCACTTAGAATGTCTTATGCATATATTCCCGACACACTACACGAGACACGTTATCGCCATATCAGTAATGCTGTAGTATGGTACAATAACCATTGTTCAAATCGTAAAAAGATAGGACCGCCTACAAGAAAAAATAACGCGAACAGTAACATTTGTCTTATCATGGGAGGCAACTCATAACTTGTCGCATCTATTAACGTATCACCTCAAGAACTGTAAGGGAGTACATATCGTTGGACCTCCTAGTTGCATAAAACACAAGCAGTACGTTATGCTCGAATACAATTTACCTAAAAAAGAATCTGCACGAGAAAGACAAATCAACAGGATAAAATAAAACAATTCGTATTCATAAACAAAAATCACAACAATACAAGACACAGAAAAACATGCCCTACATTCTTCAAGCGTAACGATACAATAGTATGTCATTTGCTATAACAGACACCTAGGTTGTATTACAAATATTTTTTTTTTAGTTTTTACTTTTAAATGCTAAAATCATATTATACTACTTCGGAATCTCAAGAAAGAAAAACAGCCAATTGAATAACTTTAGAAAAGAAATCTTTTTCTTTTGAAATAATTAAAGAACAAATAAAAGTAATAATAAAAAAGATTGGCTTGTAAAATGAAAATACAAACAATATCAACGCCTTTCAGAAAGATGCTTCTCTTCATTTGAGAGTTTTATTAACGCATCACACAATGTTCGCCGAAAATCACTTAAAAACGGTCAAAAAATGTTTTGAGTCCTGCACGTATTTTATCAATGGTTTTGGGAGATTTAGATTTTGATATTTTTTTACCCGTTCTGTGGTCCTCTTGTCTCTCAGACTGCCCTTTTGATGCATTTGTTGGGACACTTAGGATCAAATTGAGTTTACGCTGATCCTGTGGTATCTTTGCAAGGGACTCGGAAAAGGCAGTAGCCGCCTTAATCACATGTGAAATCTTCTCAAGATTTTCCCGAGCCTTGGCAATTTGTGGATTATTTTTAACGTCACGCTCAGCATCCACTTTCAACAGCAGTAGTTCATCCATGAGAGGGTAAATGTCCATGCTGCGCTTACCCACAAAAAGGTACTCATTAACGTTCTGAATGTGACGACAGACAAGTTCAGAGGGACAGGTGCAGCAGTCCTGCAAACGCCATCCAGGTGGGGGATTTAGAACTTTTCCAAAGTCCACGAAATGCGTTTTGGAAGCTTCTGTCTGTGACTGCACCTCAACTACAGTAGAAAGTACATCGTGATGCCGCAAATATTTCATAAAAGGTGGTGTGTTATCCAGATTCCCCAGTAGGGAGTGTGTAGTACAAAATACACGTACGGCAGCACGTAGCATTTGCTGTGCATTGAAGCGTCGCAGTTCTTGTAGACTTTCCCCCAAATGGAGATCTGGTTGGGCAGAATCCACCCACGCGTGTTTCAAAAGTTCCTTTGCAGAGGGACGTTGTTTTGGGTCTTGTGTAAGGCATGCAGTTATAAACGCCTTTGCAACAGGGGAAATTGAATTCCATATCTCATCAGAAAAACTCCATTTGTTTGATACAATTCTTCGAAATGTATCCTTGTAGTTGCCAGCACCAAATGGCATTCGTCCACTGAGAAGGATGTATGTAATTACACCCAATGACCAAATATCGCACTTTTCATCATATGGTTCACGCTGAGTTAAGTAATACCCAACATTGATTACCTCTGGTGCAATATAGGATGGAGAACCACAGCATAAACGACTTGGGATCGTACCTGCAAGTCCAAAATCAGCGAGACAAACATCTGAAAGATATGATATACCATTAGTGGAGGAATCATCATTGTGCCGAAGGAGTAAGTTTTCTGGCTTAAGATCACGGTGTATGATACCCCTAGAGTGTATGTGTGCAAGAGCTGAAAGTAAGTTCCTTACCAAGTCAGACGCACTCTTTTCACTGTAATGCGACAATCGCACAATGTGGTTAAATAGCATGCCACCATTCAATAGGTCCAAGATAAGATATATTTGTTTCTCGCTTTCAAAGTGATCAATAAGGCGAACAACGTATGGATGGTACCCAATTTTTTCCATTACTCGTATTTCAAAGTCAAGACTGTCAATATCTTTTGGACCAGCTTTTCCTTTATCCACTATTTTAACCGCAAACTCCTGCCTGGTCTTACGATTTAAACACTTGTAAACAACAGCGTACGCACCTTCACCAATTGGATCATTGTCAATGAGGTCGTACTTTTCGGTAAAATCGATTGATAAATCCCCTGCCATGACGTCTCCCTAATTATCACTCGATCACCACAAAAAGAGATGGGAAAACTAAGTACACCATAAAAGCAAGGAAAAATAAAAATATTAAAGATCATATACAAATAATAATAATAATAATAATAATAATAATAATAATAATAATAATAATAATTATTATTATTATTATTATTATTATTATAAGAATCCCTAGTGGAGTTTAGGAGAAAAGAAAGAAAATAATTTTAAGCTTTCATTGTGTTATTTTAACCAAACATTGGTACACGTAAATGACTACGCAAATAAAGAAGAACAAAAATGTATGGAGAAAGAAAACACCCACTACACCACCTTACAAAAGAAAGAGTCAGAGAAATAGAAGCAATAAGAGAATAATAAGGGATAAACAAATACAAAATGCATGGATACAGCCCTATACTATGACATCAGTGCGGTGAAGAAAAAATATAAAACTGATCATGGGCGTTAACAATGTACAAGAAAACATACTTTTGACAGAAAACACATGCACAAACATCCATTAAGGGAGACACACTCTTGTGCAATGGGCCATTAGAAAACTGGAAACACATCCTAGCCTCAGAAAATAAAACACATGGAAACAAATAAAATGAGGATAAATGATACGCAAAATACAAACCAGAGGCTCAGACAATGGGTATCGTTTCATGAATACTCTCTTCCACACACAGACAGAGAGAGAGAGGGAGGGGGAGAGAGAAAGCAATACTGTGATTAAAGCATATGGAAAGAGTTTTTTGGCCCAGAAGGAGTATTGAAAAATGTATAAAAAGAGATAATCATTATAAATCATTGATACAAGAGCAGAATCCAAGGAACGTTTAGAGTGATATGGAAGAAATGAAACATATAGGTGGCCACCATGTATAGTTGTGTGGTTGCGTTCAAACGCTTAATTCATCGAGACACAAAACCAACCGACCATACGTTAAAAAAAAAAATGTTGCATCTTTAAATATATTCTAAAAACAAAAATATATTTTACAAATCCTTCCCGAGGATAATCTGGCAAACAAAAAAGAGTCCACATAACTGCCTTATTGCTTCTAGCACATTCATCGCATCACCACACTATAGTGGTACTGTAATACGATAAAAAAAGAGAAACATAAAAAAAGAGTTCCGAAATGATAAGTAGGACACCCCCAACCCATTGAAGATTGAATATGTACCAATATCATTCCTTGTATCCCAATGTACACCTCTGAAAAGTAAGTCTCTCAATTGTAGGGTAATGAATAAAAGTAGCGGCTGCAAGAATTGTGCATACCCAATAGGAAAAAACACCCCCAGCAATAAGTGGAGTGTTATTGGAAGTAATCATGATGGCACACACAGTAAAAATGATACGGGGAATGCAGGAGAGGAGTAAAAACTTATCTGCCCAATTGTCTAATCAAATGAGACCCAATCCAAGAAAAGTGAGTCCATAAAGGAAAAACAAAGAAATAGAAAAATAAAAGTAAATTCAATAAGAAAAGAGAGAGAGATAGAGAGAGACAGCATACCTCTAAATTAGATATTGGAATTCGTATATCTCTCTTTTCTTTCTTTTAAAAATTGTCAGCCCATCTTTATTATTTGTAGTTGGATAAATAAACATAGTTAAGCTGCCACAAAGTGGAACAATCAAGAAGAAAAAAAAATAAACCCTACATGCTGAAGAGAGAAATGGAGCATTCAGAGGATCTTTTTGGCGAAAAAGGTAGCAAGTCAAAACAAAAGACAAATCACCATTTTTCGTGTGTTTACATCACGAATTCATCATTTCTTCGCTATATATATATATATATATATATATATATATATATACGAGATGCATACCGTGATAAAGTGAGTATTGCCAATAGGTACAACATGCCAAAACGAAACAAAAAAAAGATTCCAACAGTATAAAGAAATCATCTACAGAAGCATTGCCTAGAGTAAGGAGTACACTATAAACCTGGTCACTATAATATTTCAAGAAGTAAAAGAAAAAAAAGATTGCAAAAGAAAAGAAAAAAACAAGGCATGCATAATGCCTAGCATATAAAAGGAAAAAAAAGTTTTTTTTTCATTGTATTCTCGCAAATAACAATGATAGGATTTTAAAATCCTATCATTCACACTAATCGTGGGGATTCTTGTCCACAGGAATTTTTTTGTAGTAAAAGTTCTACTATACACTTTATAGGTGAGTTACACCAACCTGTTACACCAAAAGCGTGAAGCAGTTTTGAGGGTGAAAGTTACCAAGCAAAACATAAGCCAACAGGAAAGAAAAAAAAAATGAAGCTATCCATAGATAATAACACATCACTGGGGCAGTTCTAGTGATATCAATAAGAAAAAAGGTCATCCAGTACTCATTACAGTTTACACGCACCCAGATACACACATACACACAGAGAAAAAAAAAGACAGATATTTTTTCTTAGGGAATCACACCATTGGAGGAAGATAATGAGTATACTGACAAAGCGCCACCGCACAATTATCACATTACATTGGCAATTGACTTGCGGGAAAATCACCCCCACAGTAAATAAAAAATAAATAACACAAAAAACCATTGAAAATCCGCAAATGTGTGCAAATACGAAATACAAATAAAATAAAAGATGATCATTTTATCAATAGAGTGTAAATATATGTGGATTTACATCTTCACAGTAGAAGGATAAATGTAATGGAAAACCGCCAAGCTTCCTTTTTCCTAGCCTCCAGCCGTTTACAAGTAGAAAAATAAAAACAAATGGAGTTGGTATGATATATTATTTGCGCTGCTGCAAAACATGCCAGTCTTCCCTGAGAGATGTGGCCTCACCCTGTCGTGTTATTTTCATGTACGGAACCGCATACGTTCCAACCCATGACCACATAAGCATGAAGGCCAAGAAGAACTTCCATGGATAGTCTTTTAACATACGAAGGCGCATACGCCACGGCAGATTTCTATTGCGCTGTGCCGTCTCCCTATCACGACGTAGTGCTTCAGCCAAATCGAATCGTTCCTTCCCTGACTTTGCGCAACTCACTGCGTGATACGTTGTGCGTCGCGGCTGGCGTTGCCTAACACTACTGCCTTGAAAACACCGTATTGCAGACGCAACCACTGGTACGGTGTGAATCCTTTTCATAATCAAAATTTCTATTTAAAGATATATACCTATATGTGTGGATGTTTCTACAAGAAGAAGAAAAAATATAAAATAAAAAAAGGGAAGAGAACACGTTTAACTATGCAAGAGTATTCTATTTCCATAGAATGAAGAAAAGGAATAAAAAGAGAAAAGAAACAGGTAGTAACACATATATACATAGATAGATGGACAGATAGGTACAGGTGCATAGAGAGAGAGAGAAATTATGAGTTACTTACAACTGATATAGGTACAGAGAGTGTTAGACGCGAGGGGACGATAGGTGTGTTCCAGCACGCTGCGGAGAATATACCCGCGGCAGTGTGATTTGACGACGCAACTCATTGCGCCACTTAAGTACTTCTTCTGCGATTTTACCGTTTTCCTCTATCAACGCCGCACGTTCGCCTGAAAGGCGGTCGCACTCCTCCGACAACCGCTCATTTTCGTGAGTGAGGCTGTGCACTTCATTCTGCAAAGAAACCAAGGATCCCATCTGCAGCTGAGCCTCACGTAGTGCAGTTTCACGCGCATCCAAGTTCGCACGGAGAACCGCATTCTCCTCGCGGAGCTGATCATTCTGCGTCAGCATATGCTCCAGTGTCTCTGCCAGTCTGCCTCGCTGAGTATCTATCTGATGCATTGCCTCCTCAGATATCTTACGCTTCTCTGTAACCGAGCTCAACTCTGTCTCATAACGATTGCAGTTTTCCTGGAGTTTGCTAAGGGTCTCTTTCGCCTCCTTAAGTTGACCGTGAAAATCATCCCGTTCTTTACAAACACGAGAAAGATCATTTTTCAAAGAAACAACTAACTCATTCAAATCCTGTTTCGCACGCTCTGTAACAGCTCGCTTAGTGTGCCTTAATTCATCCTCTAAATTCTTGACTTGCTTTTCCAATTCCAGTCGTTTCTCCCTCTCAGTGGCTATGGTTTGTCGAGCCTCTTCCCTTGAATTCTCATATGAACGTCGCTGGCGATCACCATCCTCCTTCATCTGTTCCGTCACATCAGTGAGGCGTTTCTGAAGAATATCGTTAGCTTGTTGTGCACTTCTAAGCTGCGCGGAGAGCAGACGGTCCTTTTCTGCCAAACTAATTTTTAATCGATTGCAGTCCTCTTCTAAAGCTGCGCATTCTTTGCTGTGCTTCGCCTCTTTTCGACGAATATCTTCTTCACATTTATAAAGCTCATCTTTGATTTGACGACGATCCATTATTGCAGCTTCCTTTTCTTTCTGTAACTTTTCATTGAGTTCAAGTAACTGGGATCGTTGCCTCTTGGATTCCTCTAATAGTACCTTAATACGCTCTACGTTCTCCAGATCATGTGATCGTTGCTGTTCAAAAAGCGACCGCTGCTGTTTCTCCTTTTCTTCTGTTTCGTTTATTCGGTTCCGTAGTACTTTTGAATTGGCCTTGAGATCCTCTATTTCAAGCATCTTTTCGGTATAGAGTTTTTCATACTGTGACGCAGTGGACATGTAGGATTGAAGTTGATCGTTTAGTTCTCCAACCATACGATCCATCTCAGCTTGCATACTGAGAACACTCTCTTCAGCAGCACGCTTCTGCATTTCCTCATCATGTAATTGAGAACGTAATACATCTACTGTCATTTGTAAATGTGTAAATTGTGCCGCCTCCTGTTGTCTATTCGCAATTTTCAGCTTTTGATTCTCTTTTGATAAAAAAAGCACCTCATCTTGTAGACGCTGAACCTCCTGCTGTAGACGTCGAGACTTGTCATCTAGTAAACCGGAGACATTATTCGTTAGCGCAATATGAGACGTTGATGGATTATCACAGTACGATCCCCTTTGATCAGGTGTGAGAAATCTTGTAAAGGAACGTGGAGAATTCACTGGAGTTCTCAAAAAACCTTTTGTGGAAGATGTTTCCATAGCTGTTTGCTCCTGCAAGCGTTGCCGAGCACGTAAAAGCATAAGTTCTACAGGGTCACATTGCACAGCCTCTCCTTGAAGTGCACTCGGTGCTGTTCGAACCTCACGTGAAGCAAAACCAGAACTTTCAACATGCGCCGTGTCAGCAGTAATGTGCCTTCCATTCGTGTTGCTTTTAGAGATACGTGAAGACAATGGAAGAATTTCATCTATCTCTGAATCACTTCTAGCATCGCTTCCTACGTCTCCCTCTCTCAGGTCATGTGGTTTTATTTGCTCCTGAATCGTACTCTTGATTTGTTGCGAAGAAGAGTGTTCATCGTTGCGCTGTGATTGACTTTGTAATGGTGCTCTCGAGATTGGTCGATCACTCTTGGAGGTTGTTATGGATCTTGGTGTATTTTGCTTTACCTTATTGCTTTCAAGGTTAACATGTAATGCTGTAATGTTGGCTGGTGTTGCACTACCGTTCATCTGTGTTGAAGGAGCAATGTTAACTATAGGCATTGTTTCCTCACTTGTCTTTAAGGAGATTGGGGCCTCAGAGGGTTTGTTACCATTAGAGAGAGCAGAAATATTTGGGGTTACCACAACCTGGGCAGTTGGCAAGAGGTCATTTTTTTGATCTTTTGTATCATTAATATCAAAAGAAATATCACTGTTACTTGTTTGATCTACTTCAAATTTGATGCTGGTTTCTGACCTTTCTGATGTTCTCGTGGATCTTGTTGAAACAGCTGCAGCCTTACTCTTACCAAACGAAAGAGATTGAAGAACAGACTTCATCTGCTTTAAATTAGTGGTATTAACTTTTTTAGCCTTTCCTTTACTATGCAATGACTCAGTACTGCTCTCACCACTGCTCTCACGAGGGCAAAATCTCTGAAGACGTATGGATGGAGAATTTTGTACCATTGCCCTAGCATGCCGTAGTTCAACAGCATCCTCATCAGAAGAATTCATCATTGTAGTTTTTGTAAGGGAATGAGTGAGAAGCCACGCTCTAACACACACACAGCTAGGCATATACATATATACAGAAAGAAAGAAGAAAAAGATAACAACAACAACAAATAAAAGAGAATAGGGAAACATTAGACAAGGTAGAAGGGAGTTAAAAAATAAATGTTTCATCATACAAAAGCTATTCTTTTTGAGTGCTTAAAAAGTTACGTCTAAAGGGTCAAAAAGATACAACAACAACAGCAAAAAAAAAAAAAAACACATTTCAAACCACATATAGACGGACGCATGTACTTAAAGCGGCAAGGAAGTTTGCTTTGTTATTGGATTCCGAGTACGATACATCAATACATACGCAATATGTCCCTCACCCACACCACGAAGTCGCTTTATATCTTCTTCGGTTACTGGTGCCACATTTTCATCATCAAATACCATCCATTGATTTGAAGGTCTTCCCCAGAAGACGTAGTGGCCACCGTCAGCACTTCGTCCCTTGTGTGATATGACACCACACAACTCATAATATCCACTCCTGTTACCAATACCTGTATCTACAGCATCTACCGACGAAGGTGTTTCCTCTGTTTGTCCCTCACTCTCAAAGCGTGTCTTTTGTTGCTTTTCGCGGAGACGTTCAAGCGCTTTATCACGTCGTTTCATGACTTCTTCACGTTCGGGTTTTAGTGTTTCCTGTAGTTGTTCTGAACACAATGTAAAGAGATCGAGTACAATGGGAAAAGATACTGGCTTCAGTATCTTAGCCTTTGCTTGTGTGTCAGACCTCCATGAAAAGCGAACGAGATGAACAAAGAGATACTCTGGTAAAGCATTGATACGACTCATTCGTGTGTAAACTGTTGAAGCAGAATCCCCTTCTGATGGTAGTGTTACTGTTTCATTAAGTGATGCTTCAAGACCAGCTTCCAGTGTTTGTATTTCTGTATTAATGTTACAAGAAAGCATAAGAAATGTGACATCTTGAACTGTAGGTGTGGTATTATTTTCATTTTTACTCGTCAAAGTTTGTTTTAATGAACCACGAAAGAGAATCTTTTGCGCTTCTGACAACTTATCAGTGATATTCACAGCTAGTCCATTAAGAGCTTCTTGAGCATCATGTTGCATTGGTCTTCCCGAGTCATCACGCTCTGCAAAGTTAGGGTACATTCCAATCAAAGCATTCCAAAATAGTAACGGCGTAAAGGGCCCACGCGTTTCATCCAGCGTTTTATACATTTGACCCAACTGGTATAGAATTGGAATAGATGTGCTTGATTCAAGCAAACCTCGAATTTCGGGAACAAGGCGGAGCATCTGAACAGCTGCATTCATGTAGCAAGTATTTCCTATGTTTATCAATCCATTTGATATATTTGGTAACGTTGAGACATTGACAACATTCTGTTCTTTTCTTGCTGTTCCTTCTCCAGAAGTTGGCACACTAGCAACAGGCAATTCTTCTGCAGTACCGATGAGCATAACAGTTTTACCATTCGTTACACCAACATCCAGTAACGTTGCACTGTCATTCAACGCACTGGGTTTAAGTCCCATAAGTTTTTGTCGTTCCACTGGGACATTGGTAGATTTATGAAGTTCTTCCTTAAATTCCTTGACGGTTATATTAAGATCCACCGTAAGCTTAAGCAATTCTTTGCCCCATTTAACTTTTACTGTTGCCATTGTAGTTTGGTTTAATACAGTGTATTTGTTTTCTTTTTTTTTTTTACACGTAAGGTGTAGAGATATTCCTATAGAGAGGTTGATATCCTTGATGTTATTGGGTAAAAAACTTTGAAGAATACTTCTCCAGAGAAGGTAATAGGAAAGAAAAGAAAAGGGTAAACAAATTATTTCAAAACACTCAAAAAAAAAAAGAGTACTAAATCTTAGTTGACGTCTTGCAAAGGATAACTGAATCTATTTTCCTTTTATTTTTTCCTCTCTTGAGTAGAGCAGTTTCAGAGTTCATTCGGTGCGATGGAGGAACAATGGTGTGCTGTGACGGTGGAAATATGCTTCACAATTTCCCTGACGATAGTGAGATCACTGCGACAAGTGATAATCACACCAAAAAAGTGTGCGAAGCACATGTTCTGTATCCTCCTCTGTTCACACATATGAACAGATATGCAGAGATCCTACAAGAGTCCTGCTACCAAAGGATGGTAATGTCTTCTTACTATTCATCTCTTGCTGTTGCTGCTACACTATGTCTACTAGTCTGTGACGGTAGCTACGACTCAACAGAATATGAAGAACAAGCGAAGCGAGGGAGCAGTACTCGGACTGTAAATGTTTTAGAACCACAGGAATATGACCTGAAAAGACTGTTCCATTTTCAGAGGTGGAGGTTCTTTGACGCAGCAGATTTAAAAGCTTTACAAGCAACCCAGTTCCTACTTCTTCTATAATAGGTCCTGCTGAAGATGCTGGTAATGAGTGTACTGGTGGTACTGGTAATGGTACTGGTACTTGTGGTGGGGAAGTAAGTAATGATGTTGAGAATGGTGATGATAATGAAAATGATTCTTCAAGCTTTGGTCTGCCACGAAAATGTAAGTTGTACTGTTCTACAAATACATTCACCGTACGGCATCCAAAATTTTCATTCGTCTTGTTACGTACATACCATTTACAATGTTGGGGAAATAAGGGTTCATTGTTTCGAATGGCAACATTCACATGGCAGCCTACTACGGCAAAGTGATGCAGGTCAGCAGCAGAGAGTGGCTCTTCCGAAATAAGGGGCTGAATAACAAGACGAAGTATGTTGTGCTCATCACACTGCAAAAATCCAGGCACGAACAAACATGCCACTTTCATAGCGTCCACTACAGCACATTCATCATATCCACAAACAATTATTTTTTTACACCGCATTCCATTATAGGCAATATGGACAATGTGTTGGGCACCATATCCTTTCAATTTATTGTACAATTCGCTGTCGTTGAGTGCGGTAAAATCTGTTCCTGGGGGTGTACAGGTGTTTGGCAAAAGTCCACCACTAGTATTTGTAGGTAAAAGTGGGCGCAAAACACCCCAATCACCAACGTTAAAAACAAATTCAAGTGGAGACACACTATTATCCTTCTTGATATTATGCTTCTCTGCATCACCAAAGAAAGAATAAAAAATTGAAAAGACGCTAGGCATCCTTCCCAGGGCTCCTTCTATCATCCACGTAATGTCAAGTGAAAAGTAAAAGAGAAGCCTTTTCATATCAATCATGCTTTCATCGTAATATTCTCCACATACTAATGACAGAGGACGGAGTGACACAGTTCCCCTACGCGTTACTAAATCATGTGTAGTATTAATAGCCTCTGTGGGAGACATTTCAATATCATTCCAATGCGTCTGAGAGAAATCTTTTACACTATTTTCACTGTGTTTATTCACACACATAAGTACTTCTAGCTCATGTTGTAGAAGATGCAAGGTCTCTTGAGGGAGCAATTCACCGCTTTCAGATGCGGCACTGAGTAAAGCATACACTTTCTTACACAGTCGAAGATCCTTAATAAACGCCGAGTTGTGCGCCGTGAGCTAAACGCTGCAAAATCATCTCGCAACCGTCTCCAATCCAACGGGAAAGAGACATCAAAATATGTGATGGCACGTTAACAAAAATCACACAAACAGCCCGTTGCTAACCCCGGGCAAAAGTATCAGGAAGATTAATTCTCGCTACATGAGCAAAGGCTGTTGTAGAATCCCAGCGAATGTTATCAAGTACAAAACGTATCACATGTGTTGTTAGCATATCTGTAGAACCTCCTCTTATACTATAATATCCGCAGATACTGAGAGTCATAAGTTCTTCCAACATTTCGGTAAGAAGTGCAGAACATCGCTCTCTGTTAAGTATTTCACGACGGCCATGAATGGGGTGCTGCAAGAGTAATAATCGTACTACTGGTCCATGTACCTCACAGAACTCGCTAAGCATCATAGCATTTCCCAAACGCAAAGTGTAATCAGCCATTTAGTAATAAAAGAAATAGATAAACACACACACACAGAGGAACACGTGTATACTTGCTCAAATACTCCTAAAAGGTCTATTTCCAACCAGAGGAGTAATTGTAATGACAAGACAATACGTACACATATCTGGCATCAGAGAATGTAGAAAAAAGGCACGTACAGGGGAAAAAAATCCTCAAAAAATAACACTACGACAAAAGAAACAGTATTTGTATTCGGCAAAATTTTTGTTGCTGTGAACGTAAAGGATTATCTGTAGCTGAGGAGAGAGCCAGAAGTTGCCTCTTTAGCAAAGTAGAAAGGATATGCTTCCGGCTTTCCGCGTTCCACTCGGCTGAACGACGCCATTTTCTTGAATTCTGTACGTTAGAATAATGAAGGCGTACTAGCTCTTTTGTACTGTATGCATCTATACAGTCAAAAGAAAGAAATATAGGACGCTCTCCCTCCTTTTGCACACGCAGCCATGATCGGAGAGAGTCTGTTCCAACTACAGTACATAACACACCGTGTTCAATAAGAGCCACTACAAAGAGAGAGTTAAAGAGAAGTGTACATGCATGTTTGTTGTAGATCATGTTGATTATAGTATAGTCTTCTGGAGAACCTTCACTCACAGAATAACCACGCTCCTTAAGATCTCGCATAGCAGCAAGAATAGAGGGAACGAGATATTTAACTCCATTTTTCCTTGAGGAATGCTTCTGAATCGCAACCATATCCTTAATTTCGGTGGTGAGGGACTCAATCTCATCCCTTAGATGTGATAATTTTTTGGTTAAATCACCCAGACATGGTGCATCCAGACTCTCTGAGAAGTTAAGCGCGGCGCTCACAAGGGCTATACCATACAAAAGATCATAATCACCAACTGACCGATATGCATGCCACAGCGCAAGAAGTTCTAAATCGGGTAATGAGTCCATAACATCTTTAATAAAAGAAAACCCATTTGAAAGAGATTCCGAGGAGGAAGGAGTTGTTGAAAAGACTTTTCGAGCAACCGCAATAAGAGAGTCATTTTTTTCTAAAATGACTCCAGGTGGGAGGTACTCGGCGTATCGCTCCATTGCCACAGCCTCAGCTCCAATATTTTTAATGGTTGTTATAAGCCTAAATACTCGTCTATATAGAGAAACAGAGACTCTGCTTGACATGTTGTGGTTCTGCTTGATATAAAAAATAAAATAAACATTTTAAAACTCAAGAACAAGAATAAGGTTACACATATGGAGTTTTTTTTCTCTAAGGAGAAAGAAATAGAAGTAAGCATTAACATTATGAATTATAAAGTACAGGAAATATAAATATATGAAGAGAGAAAGAGAGAGAGAGAGAGAGAAAAGAGCAAAGAATCTCGTCTCTTTAATTGCAGGTATTTATAGAAAAATGATTCCTGTTAATCTTTCATGTTTCTTCCTGTTCAGTTTTTTTTCTTTATTGAGCTATAAGAAATAAAGTGTGATTAGAGGGGCCCAGTTCCGAGGCGTGGGAGAATAGCCATCGACATGAGCTCTTGAAATAACAGTTTGCACGCATACGGCATAAGAACCTGTGAGACGCGAGAGTCATTGTCACATCCTTGGCATTTATACATATTCTGTTCAGTATCAGCTGCACATATTGTTCCGCAAATATTGCAGACGTGAACAGCATAGTAATCACTCACACGAAACAACCTCTCACGAAGCCACTGCGATGCACCATAGGAGAGCATACAATCACGCTCCATCTCACCAAATCGAAGACCACCTTCGTGTGCACGTCCTTCTGTTGGTTGACGTACAAGTGGTTGAAGTGGTCCTCGAGGTCGGGCGTGAATTTTATCCCCGGATAAATGTTTGAGTCGTTGGTAGTATGTTGGGCCGAAAAAGATAAGGTGATCAAGAGGTAAACCCGTATGACCATTGTATAAACACTCATTAGCGTAACGCTGACCTTTGAGCTGGTGAAGTGCCTTTCCAAAGTCTTCTACAACAACAGAACAAAACGGAGTTGCATATACTTCACTTCCCTTATAACATGCCACTTTACCAGCGAGAGTCTCTATTAAATGCGCAACAGTCATACGTGATGGGATAGCATGGGGGTTAATAATCAAATCTGGGACGATCCCATCACGGTTAAAAGGCATATCTTCTTGACGAAACTGAATTCCATTAGTTCCTTTTTGACCATGACGACTGCAGAATTTATCACCTATATTAGGTATCTTTATAGTTCGTATTTTTACCTTTGTAAAACGGTTACCATTATTATCTGTAAGCATAACCTTATCAACCACTCCCTTTTCTGTTGTCCGTGATGCGATACTGCAGTCCCTCTTGAGAATTCGTGTATTCGTCATTGTAGTATTATCTAGAGATGCTTCTGGAATAGGCATCGTCTTACCAACAAGAATATCTCCTCCCATGACTGGCATTCCTGGTTTAATAAGGCCATCTGTGTCAAGTTTGGTATAGTCAGCACGTTTTACGCGACAAATATTACGGTCAGGATTTTCAAATATTTCCCGACCATCCCGTTTCCGCTCCTCAGATGCCTTGTAGGAACGCCAAAATGCACTTCGGAAGAAACCACGTTCTACTGCAGAACGGCTCATAATAATAGAGTCTTCTTGATTATATCCAGAATAACAGGCGATTGCCACAACCGCATTATGACCTGCTGGAAGATCATTACTTCGCATGTATGACATGGCCTTGGTACGTACCAGTGGTTTTTGTGGATAAAAAAGTACATGAGCTGTAGTATCCATACGCATATTAAAATTAGAGGCATAAATTCCCATGGCCTGTTTTCCCATAGCGGACTGATATGTGTTACGTGGAGATTGATTATGATTAGGGTATGGAATAATAGAAGCACAAATTCCAAGAATCATTGATGGATCCATTTCGCAGTGAGAATAATAATAATTTTTACTTACCTCCTTTGATGTCATGGCAATTAATAGTGAGTCTTCTTCTTCGCAATCAATAAGTTCAACATAACCCTTCTTCATTACTCGAGTCCATGAAATTTCACGTTTTCCCCCAGGAATCTTGGATGGTTCCAGTAACTCACCTATTCCAGTTTTCTGAAGCTTAATACGAGATTTCTCCACGACAAATAGTGGACGCAGACATCTACCAGCATCTGAGTAAACGCGAATCTCACGATCTCGAATATCTCGTACGATGCTTACTTCATTACTTAGTTCTCCTCCTCGACGACGTGCACGTAACTCGCGTAAAAGACGTTCAGGATCACGATGAACACCAATAAGAGTTCCATCCACAAAGACACGAGCAACTCGCACATCAGCTAGGTCATCAAGTTCAATAGAGTGAAATCCAGTTATACGAGCTTGTACGGCTTGAACGACACCAGTATGATCACTTCCACGTGAAATAAGGCACATAAGTGCTAAATTTTTTAAGAGTCCAATAGAACCACCTTCTGGGGTTTCAACTGGACAAATGTATCCCCATTGGGTGCAATGCAAGTTACGAGGTTTTGTAGCTTTGCTCGAAGCAGAAATAGGGTTTTGAATTCGACGAAGGTTACTTAATGAGGAGGAATATGTCAAGCGATTAAGAGTTTGGGCAACACCAGTTTTAATATTGCCAGACTTTAGGTCACCAAAGTTACCTGTAGCAAGACATCGACGCAGTCCATCTGTGATAAGACGACTGTGTAAAATTTTTCCAAAACTCACAACACCCCCACGATTAGTTGAATAATCATGTACAGTTTTAGCCATTTCCTTTCGTACTTGTACAAGAAATTGATTTAATTGAAAAGTTAGGAGAGCACCAGCGACATCGATGCGTTTATGACCAAGAAAGTCACGATCTGTATCTTCTCTACGACCAAGTGCTAGTAAAAGTAAACGATGTACCATATATCCAATAAAAAGGCATTTGCTTCGATCAGCCGCACAGTCAACTCCCATATGTGGCAAAAGATCTCGCATTAACAAATCCTGAGCTTCACGTTGCAAGTTTTCACGGCTGTCTTGCTTGCCCAAACGCTTACCAATAAACCACAATGCCTCATCACGTGTAAATATCTCTAGAGTACTTGCATCTTCCATAGAACCACGTAACATCTCCAGCATGGCAGCATCTTTTAAATCAGGCACTACCGTTTGTAAGATTTCCTTATCAGAACCCATATCAAGTGCACGAAACAAAACGAAAAGTGGAATCAATTCGTCCATTTGTGCCACACGACAGAGAAGATTTTCGTAGCCATGACCTGGACCTTTCTTCTTGTATGGCATTAATATTTGAAGTGTTCTCGGCTTGTTTAGTGAACCCTCTACAATTGATTTAATCTCACAAAGTAGTCCTTTGGGTCTTGTAAAAGCATAGACATGGTTGGCCGCTTGTCGTTCTTGGGCAATAAGAACCTTTTCTGTTCCATTAATAACAAAATATCCTCCTTGGTCGTGTGGGCACTCATTAAGACGTGGGAGTTCGTCCTCATCCTTGTTATATAGGTTACAGCGCATAGATTTAAGCATGATGGGGATACGACCGAGCTCCATGTGTTGCAGAAAGATGCGGTATGGCTGCTCCTCACGTGACCGGTAGACACGTATACCAAGTGTCACCTGTGCGTTGGCGTCATATGTCAAGTCTCGCAAGCGGCACTCGTTTGGGAAGAGCGGGTTGAGTTCGTGGCGGCTGAAGCCGGCGGCCTCGTGTGCGGGATTGCCAACAACGACGTCCTCGAGACTGAGGCGGTACTGATCCGGTTCGCCGTCTGCCCGCGTGCCCGGCTCGAACTGCTCGTCCTGGCGGGGGACCACCTCCAGCAGGCCGCGGGCCATGCGGGGGATGCGGAGGAGGAAGTCGTTGTACGAGTCGATCTGCTGGTGGACGAGGCCCTTCTCGCGGAAGAAGGCGGAGATAATCTCCCAAATGTCTTCACTGTCAATGTCCGTAGACGCAGCGGGGTCGTCGTCCGCGTTGAAGATGAACTCATCATCCACAAGATCCTCCGTCTCATTCAGCTGCAGCAGCAACTCGTCGTCCATTATACACTTATAGTCAACTTTCGCTTCCGATTTTCCTCCCGCACGTGTAAAAGAAAAACAGAAATAAAAATAAAAATAAATAAAACATATGTGTATATGTAGAGAGAGGAAACAACAATACCAAAAAAAAAGAAAAAAACAATTAAACTTAGCAAAAAAAAAAACAAAGTGTCTTCCGTCATGAGGTCTATAGAAAATGCACGTCAGTCCCGGATCTTATCATCTGAAAACAAATAAGAAAAAAAAAGGCATGCACTTTAAAGACGCTTCCAATAGTACAGTAGAAAGAAAGAAAAAGTAAGATTGAAGATATGAAATCGAAATAGTAAAAAAAAAAATGTCGTTTTTTTTCTTCTACCGATGTGCAGGAGCACCTCCAGCAGAAAGAGAAAGTGTCATGGATTCAATCGCTTTTCTAAGGCGGTAGATGGCAGACAACTCCTCTTCCCGAATACGTAGTTCTTCTTCTCGCAACCACCGTTCCTTATCATTGAGTGCACTGGTACGATTCTTAACTTCCGTACGATGATGCCTAATACGTTTTTGAATTTCATCAACATGCGCGCGTGTGCGTGCCTCTAACGCCTCACGTTTTTTTTTTTTTTTGCTGATCACGAGCAGCTGTTTTTGCTGCATCAATTCGACCACGTTTCTCGCTCACAAGAACGTTAGTGGCACGTCGCTCCTCATCTACTTCTTGTGCAAATGTCTCTAACAGTCTAGTTTCTCTCTCCACCCGCTTCTTCTTCCTCAAGTTGTTCTTCTTGCTTTTTAATCAATGCCTCTCGGTCTTGCAAAAGTGTGAGATGTGAGAGCAACTCTGTCTTGCGATGCTCAGCTGTATTCAAGCGACGATCGAGTTCAAAAGACTGTTTATACACCTCCCGCTCCTCTATTGTTAGCTGTTCATCCAATGCATGCAGCTCCATCGCTCTATCGTTAAGCGAAAACCAGCGACCACTTTCATGACTCGTACTGTGTTGCACTCCAAATTCTCTGGGTGCAGTGGGACTTATATCTACACTGTGTGACATTCTACCAGCGTGCAACGCAAGCAATTGTCGCTCCTTCCCTGTTGCACCTCGTATCTCCTCTCATCGTTGCCGCTTGGGGGATGCGTAGCTGTCAAAATTGAGAGACATGCTTTACACGAATAAAGAATAAAAGAGAAAAAAAATAAATCTAGTACTTTCTGTAAGAAGAAAAGTAAGGGTGGAAATAAAACAAAAAAATTCAACCTTAATAGAATTAAGTACTTCAAAAAGAAAAAGAAAAATAAACCACTGTTCCTTAAATGGCAATTAGTGTTTTAATGTGGTGCATTGTACTAGAGTGTTGTCGTTTATATTGATAGAAATACGCTTTTGTGCCAAAAAAATATAACTTAAAAAAAAAAGAGTTCTGTCCATGCGTAGATTGCATTAAATTCATTTCTTTTCTTTTTTCATCTCTGTATCTACCTCGTAATAAAGAAATGATGATGATGATGATCTTCTCGAATTCGGAACAGAAGAAAACATTTTGGGGTCGTTAAATGAAGGTAATAAGGGACTACGGGTAAACATTTCGTGTCGTACCGTGTTATATTCTTTCTTTTCTTCTTCTTCCTCGCCACCATCATCATTATCATCAAGATATTCATCACTGTACATAGATGAATGTTTCTTGCGCATATACCATGATAACAATACCACCCCCAGTCCAAGCAGAATTCCCAAAGCAATAGTAGAGCACATAGTAAAAAGCATAAGTGCTGTTACCACAAAGCTACTCATTGAATACGCTGAAAAGAAAAACGCAAGTCCGCTAAGTTGAACACTAGTATGCAAATGCATACGTTTTAATTGTGCCTTCTTTGCCACATCACCTTCATGCTGGTAAAGGGTAAAGTTAATCGCACGAAGTCTTGGTTGTAATGCCATAGGAGGTTCAAAATTATTGTAAACAGGTGCTACAACTGAAACCTCGGTTGACGCATCAACAAGCGGAAATTCAGTTGAGAGGAAAAAAGATGAAACAGAAGTATAGATTAGGAAAGGTACATAAAAAGAGTATTGAAAACATACTTTAAATGTTTGAAATATCCAATTATTAGGTTTATCTCCAGTTGTTAAAGTGAATGATGTAGTGACCTTGAAGAGTGAATCTAGAGAACTAACAGACTGTGCCAAATGTGAGTCATCGGAAATTAACACAGATGATTCAAGCATCATGGATATATCGCGTCCACTGTCTTCCCTAACAAATACAAGTTGCATCTTAGCATCATATGTTCCCATGGCATTGAACATGGGCTTCTTTTGATGAAAAAGTGATTCAATAGAAACACCACCACCAGGAGGGAATACTTCTCTATGTCCTAGCGATGGAATAATTAATGTACTTGTCGCGAGAGTACCATGAACGTATTTTTTGATGAGCTTCATTTTTAGAGATGCCGCCTGCTCTAAAAATGAGGATGACATCTGGATTGCCGTATGATCATCAGGTCCCACAGCAACAGGAGAATCAAAACGATGTGGTGTCACTTCTAACAAGGGTGATGTCTGTGAAAAAGTACGATCAAGTTTCCTCATTAGCCACGGTTCTGTCTCAAACGGCATGATGTTAATATCGAGAGGGTGAACTTGACCCTCAGGGACGTTTGAAAGTACATAATGACGTATGGCAAATGACCCGATAAGTGCAACAGCGAGACAACCCAAAAATAGGAAAAACAGAACCAACATTGTCAAAAAAGTAATAAGGGATGCTAAAAAGGTATTCTTAAATATCTCCAGTGCTAAACCCCTACAAACTACTAACATCTCACGAAAGGCATGTACCCAATCTAATAAATTTTCCTTAACTGCTATAACACAGTCCAAGAGAAAGATACGTAATTCATTCATAACTGCAACCTATATACTAGGGAATTGTTTGTTGTTATTTTATGTATAGAAAGAAAGAAAAGTGCGACTCATGTATAACAGGAGACATGTATAAATGTGTTAAAACCCAAGAAAAAACAATTAAAAACAGCAAAAAGGAAAAAAAATATATACCATTAAGAAAAGTTTAACGTTATCGTGATGCATAAAGTGCACAGACTCTCCTCACCTCGTTCGTAGAGATATGCGGGTGTGCAATACATACATGACAATACACTCGGAGTGTGTCAGGGGGAATGTTAACGAAGGTATTTTTCCAATGTGTAATGATGGTCTCCTTTAATGCGATGCAGGAAAGAATCCCTTGTAAAAGGTGTTTTGCAGCAACTGTCGCTTCACATAGTTGGTCATTCTGAAAAGATGATAAAGAGGATCGAAGAAGTGAAATACCTTCTCGATAGACCTGGTGTTCCTCATCAAGGAGTGCACTAGAAAGGTCAAAGTCTGCATAAATATCCGCCAACAAATTCCGATTGGGATTAACATCTTGTTCCTCTTGCTGCCACCTTTGTGTGTGGTGGGCCAAACGTGAGAGAAGAGCGCGCCAGCGTGAGGGAAGAACATCGAGGTAGTACTCTTGTACTCTTTGCTGCAGATAGGAACGTATACTAGCAGCTGTCATTGTCTTACCTTGTAGAAAGTGTTTTTAAGAGTAAAAAAAAAAACACAGAAAAAAGAAGTCAAAGAGAATCAGAGTAAAGAAGAGTCTACTCCTTTTTACACATACAGAAACACCATTGGAAAATGTATAAAGTTCGTATCCTATCTGTTGGATGCATAACCTTGCACATGTATTATCCGATGAAATAAAAATTATTAAGTAATGGAGACCGTTAAGAAAATTAAGTATCTCCATTTATCCTCCATTTTGCATATATATATATATATATATATATGAGGCATGAGAATATGTATGTAATCGTTTCTTCTTTTTTTACCTAACGTACACCTTGCACCACGCTTTGTTTTCAATTAAGCTTTGCCATTCTTTGCCTTACCGCCCTTTCGCACTGGTGGTGGGATGCTGATGCGCGTTCGTTTATTGCTTTGTGCGTTACCGTTATCATTTGTAGCACTACGCGACCTCTTTTCCAAAGCAGCCCGCTCTGGCTTCTTTTCTCTCTGTGGTGCGGTGCTTTTCTGCTCCTCTGCGTCTGCGCCATGGTCCCGTCTCTCATCGGACAATTTCTTCAGTTTGCAGACAAAGAAGCCGTCCATGTTGTGCACGTGTGGGAAAAAGCGGCGGGCGCACTGCAGTTTCTCGTGGAAGCGGTGGTGTCTGTACTTTGTGAGTGCCGGTCGGCCGAACGGGAGGCCCATCTCGACCGCGACGACCCCGCGGCGGCGGAGGGCGAAGTCCACAACCGCCTCATTCTCCTCCACGAGAAAGGAACAGGTGGAGTAGACGACGTGACCGCCAATACGCACAGCGTCAATGGCGGCAAGCAGCAGCGCCCGCTGTTGCTGAGATGCACGCTGCACATCCTCAAGACGCTTACTGCTCTTAATGCTTGCATCACGAGAGATAATACCACTACCAGTACACGGTGCGTCAAGCAGAACACGGTCAAAGTTTCGCATCACCTTCTCATAACCAACTCCGTCGTAGTTTGTCACAACCGCGTTGGTAACACCGAGGCGCTGAAGATTTGCATTTAATGACTTTGTACGGGCCTCACTCACATCATTAGCGAATAGAACACCCGTATTTTTCATAAGTTGCGCAATGTAGGTTGTTTTTCCACCAGGGGCAGCTGCCATGTCGAGAATACGCTCATGTTCCTGTGGCGCAAGTGCCATTACGGGTAAAAATGAGACCGCCGATTGCAGCATATAGTATCCAGCGAGGTATTCAATGGTACCAGAAATAGGAACATTTGACTCGAATACTTGCAGTCCTACCTTGGACCACTTTTCCAGAGGCTCCACGTTCATTCCACGTTTTACCAACGCCTGTACCAAATCTCGTCGTTTTGCTTTAAGCGTGTTTACACGAATCGTCGTAGGTCGTGGTTTCTCCATAGCCTCAAAGAACTCCACAGCTTCAGCAGGTGGAAACAACAAAAGAATTGCATCTGTAAGGAAATCATTGTACTCATACAGTTCCATAACATCAGAACGGAGAAGCTGCAGGTACTCCTCTCGTGTTCGATCCTCTTCACGCTCCTCCTTGAAGTTCGATAACACACGAACTGTTTCTTTAATACGATCACGTAGCTCTTCTGCAGAGTGCTTTTGTCCAAGCAACTGCATCTGCTGTTGCTGCTCCTCCTCTTCCTCCGCATCACGAAGAGGTGTGGCCTTTGTCATTCGTGTCCGAATTTCCATTTCACGTTCCTCGGCGGCATCACGGTTTAGTGCGAGCATCTGACGTCGATACTTTTCTGCCTTTACCTCAAAGTCGTCATCATCACGAATAGCCTCATCAAAAACAGCGTCATCATCTTTCTCACACACAACATCTTCAAAATCAATGTCATCATCTTCCTCCTCTTCTATTGCCTCTGCGTCGTTGGAGTTGGTGATGTCCATATCATCATAATGAGGGGTCTCATGAAGTTCTGGAAAGCGTGCCTCATCTTCCTCCTCTTGCTGCTTCTTCCGCCGAGGTTTATCCTTTCGCACTGCTTTAGATGTGCTAGCGGAGCGCTGTGTATGTTTCTTTACTCCCATTCCTGCTCCTCAGTTATTTTCTTTTTACTTTTTACTATGGTGTGCAGAAAAAAAAAAGAACAATAACATCAAAAGAAGGATAACACGAAAAAAAAAAGATGACCCAGGAGTAACATCTCCAAAAAGGGGTTCACCATAAAAATAAAAAAATATATAAATAACATAAAAAACAGTAATAAAAAGTCTGATTGAATAACTTACAAAAAAAACTACGATAATGCTGAGAATCATGATGAAACTTCGTCAAATGTAGACAACATGAACCAAAAAATTACTTTCTTGGGATTTGTACCATTATTATTTTTTTTACTGTGAAAGAACACGTGCAACATAGGAAAACTGTCTTACTATAACCTGAAACTCTTTATTAGGCAAACAAGAGGGCGTCATATTTCTTTTGTTTCATTTCACTTCAATATCACTTTTTTTTTGCCCTGTACAAGCGCTTCTTCACGCACCTTCAGTTGCTCCTCGCGCTTACGCAGGGTGGATTCTATGCGCTCCAGCTGCTGCAAACGTCTTCGTCGTTCTGCAAATGATAGTTCACCAGACCCACGGTCAAACTCATATTGTGCTTGTTGCTGCTTTGCAAAAGCGGTTTCAAGTGCCTTAAGCTGAAGTTCCTTGAGCTCTAAATTCTCTTGTAAGCAGTTGAGTTGCTGTTCCTTATGCAGAAATGCTTCTGACCATTTCCTCTTTGTTTCTAATTGATCTTGGATCATTTCGCTTTCCTTGTCATGTAGTGCGGTATCCCGAGCAAGAAGAAATTTCGGTTGTCTATCAATTTGTATTTCTTTTGCACGCTCTGCTAGTTCACGCGTTGCTTCAACTTCTTCTCGTTGGCTACAGAAGCAGCGTACGAGAGAAAGAATTTTTGAATTCTCAGCCAGTGCGTCTTCCGTATAATCCAATTCGTTGCCTGATGAATCATAGTGTGAAACCTCGTTACTGGTATCTGAACGCAAGGACCGTTGTTCCGTTAAAGCTTCACTCTCTCGCATCAATGCTTGTATACGTTCCTGTACTCGTACGTGCTCCTCTGTGGCCACTGCTAGTGTTTCACGTAGAATTGCATTCTGTGTAACAAGTTCTTTAGCAGACTTAACTTTTTCTTCCTTTGAATGTAACGTGGCTTTAAGAAGAGTTGCATATTTAATAAGTGCTTCCACATGGTCAGGGGACAGCAGAACTGGATATTCGTCATGTTCACCCTTATCTTTCTCTCTCCCCTTCTCCTCACTATGCATCAACATAGAAGAGCGTCTCCTTTTACTTTCATCTATAACATCACTCTGCTACTGATGCTGCTTTGTCTGTAAAAGTAGTGAAGCTACCTTTGCCCTTGATAAGTGTGGCCACCTTAGCAGAAAGAATTCAATAAAATTAGCGTAGTCAAGATATTCCGGGGTACCGGCAGTATATACAGAAGGGCCATCGGTACATACCTCCCCACTTTCAACAAGTCTACGTTGAATGGCTTCCATAGTGGAAAGCGGAACAGTCATTTCAGGTCGTGTTGCATTCTTAGTAAATGCAACGTAAAAGGCCTGTTCCACGCACACACTCCAGACGTTGCCAAGACGTACACCAAAGTGGGCACACAAGTTGCACACCATCTGACGAAACTCAATCTCGTCAAGGCGCTTTCTTATAAATCTTGGGACTTCTTTTTCACCCATCTTCGCACTTTCACTCCCCGTATAAAACCAAGGTGTTCAAAGCACTGAAGTGTCTCCTCTAGCGTAACGAGGCCATCAAAGTCACGATCTATAAGAGAAAAAAGGTCCTCCTCCATAATGTTCTAGAATTTTCCATAAAAAAATTTGGGTAAAATATTGAGATGAAAGAAGAACAAAATAATAATAATAATAATAATAATAATAATAATAATAATAATAATAATACAGTAATAATCTAGATAATAGATAAGAGACCACTTAAGAGAGAAAAATACAATCATAACACAAGTTAGTGGCAAAAGTAAAATAAATTTCTCTCAAATCGGTATGTATATGTGTGTTAAACTTTAAATGAGAGACACATAAACATGCATACACAGCGAACAGAAATCCTGTTGTGCCTTTTTTTTTGTTTAGCCGAAGTAACCTTAGTATGGTCATTTGTATTTTTTCTTTATAAAAAAAAATTAATCATATTGCTTCAATGAAAAAGCAGTACTGGGTGCTCCTTCATAGTAATCCTTCTTTAGACAATGAAAATGTTTTAGTCTTATTGTCTTTTCCACAAGAAGCTATCTGAGAATCTCCAACATAGGTGACATCAAGCACGCCGTCTGTGTGCATAGTATCCAAAGTTAGTAGCGGTGCAGACGTTGAGCGAAGATCCCATATACGCACTGTACTGTCTTCGCTGGCCGTAGCGAATAGATGAGCTGCTGCAGCTGCAGCATCTGCGCCTTCCTCATGGCGACACAGCCATGTCGCTGCGTAGAGCCACTGACGGTGACCACTGAATGTTTTTATAACATTCTTCTCACGTGTGTCATACAGTCGTGCACGGTTATCGGTACAAGCGGCAAGGATGAGATCACTGCCCCCACCAACGCGTTTCACAGCAAGACCTTGAATCGGGTGATCACCCGTGTATTGTTGCTGCATAACGGCTTGCTCAACATTAAGGCATTTCACAGCGCCATCGAGACCGGAGGAGTAAAGCAGCAGATTTGTGTTACCACCTCCCATAGGAGAAAAACGACATGCGAGAACAGGTCGTGTGTGGTCTGTGAAAGAGACAAGAGGAGCCTTTGCGGATGGTGCCGTTGTTGTATCAATAAGGCTTTGCCACTCAAATACTTTGACGCTACAATCCCATGAGGCGCTAGCTACAAATGCACCTGTTCCTGGTGAGACATCCACGGAGTCCACACCATCCATGTGTGATTTTACTGCACCCAGTGGTTTTAGTTGTGCCGCGGCGGCATCAAATTGCCACGCCACAACGCTACCGTCCTTACTGCTGCTAACACACATAAAATCCTCCAACTGGGATACTCGCTTTCGCTTTCGCGATGTCTCTTGTTTGTCTGCGGCTGTTGTTGGTCGGAGTGGGTGGAGACAGACTTCCTTCACACACTCGTCGTGGTATGTGCCGAGAGCGACGCAGTTCTCGCCGTCCCACAGCCGCACGCAGTGGTCGTACGACCCCGTCAGCAGCACCGCCGCACAGCCGGCGACGGGGGCCCGCACGCTGCTCACCCAATCGTCGTGCGGCAGCAGTGCGCCCTCTTTGGCCTGCAGCGCCGGGGTGTACTCCACGTTGAGGAGCTCCTCGTAACTGACACCGCGGCGGCCGAGGAAGTTCTGCAGGGACGTGCCAATGTACTCGTCGCTGAGGAGAAAGTCGAACGGCTGCCCCTCCACGCCCAGCACCGACTGCACCAAAGTGCTCAGCCCCTCCGGCAGCGTGCTCAGCGGCACAGAGTACGACTGCTCCGGCATCGCCTTGGCGTACGTCGTCGTGAAAAACGTCACCATCACGTGACCGCCATTGGGGCGATCTTCATCTGCAGAGCTCGGCAACAATGCAGCGTCCGTCATATCAGCCAATATCCCTCGCCAGGCTACAAGTAGAGAAAAGTGATAAACTGAAAAGAAACCAATAATACAACGCATTCCCAGAATAACAACAACAACAAGAAAAAAAAAGAATGAAAGCACATACACCGATAACACGGTTCCACTCTATCAATATAAAAGAGATAGAAAATAATTAAAAAAAAATGATAATGTAAATAGTATGAAGTTACATATAGAGCAAAACAAAAAACAACAACAAATAAATAAGATTATTGATTATAAAACTATTACGGTTCTATTAGTAGCAATAAAAACAAACTGAAATGCATTTTGTTTTTTCTTTCCAAAAGCAATAGACATTTAAAACACACTCGAATACGCAAAAAGTTCAAGGAACAATTATAATAATGAAACGAGTTTTTTTGTTCAAATATATGTATATAAACCTCAACTGGCCCAAGAAAAAAATACAAATCAAAAAAAAAACAATGAAAGAAACACACAAAAAACAGAAATATGCAAATAAAAAAACGCATAAAGAGAAGTACAAGAGAACGCCCAAAAAAGAAAAAAGATCTATTCTCGATAGAATATATTGATGAATACAAGTAAGAAATCTTTTATCTGCAAAAGAAAGAATGAATGGGAAAAAAAAAGAGATATCACAAATGACAACAAAGAAAAAAAACAACAAGAATAAGCAATATTAAGAATTATATAGTAATGTACATTAACATCTCATTTCAATTAATTTTCCCTTTCGTTTATACAAATTAGGAGATGGTTTGGTGTGGTTCCAAAATCTATTCATTAGAATTGTATACTCTTCCTCTGTAATATGGTGTACCACCACAGAACTCTTGCTTATATGTCTTTTGTGTGACCCACAGCGTACATTGTGAAATCGACATTTTTTCTCCGTAGCAAACAAAAGGTGTGGGTAATGGCTTTCATACAGTGCCCGCCCAACCATTACGTCCTCGTGTCCCATATCTAATGAAAGAAACTCTGCCTCTCGCTCTTTGCTGTACGGCAACCGTACAATCTGTTGCAGCTGCTTATTTGAAACCACCTCTTCCACAACATCCCTCGCAAGTGTCATAAAGAAACCAACAATAAAATAAAAATGATTTCCCACACGCCACTTTCCAACAGGTCCCCAATAAAGCCCACGACGCGGTAGTGTGCGCAGATCAGCAAGATACTGAGGTACACGCAAGAACATATCATCATCACTCTTTGCGATATAATTCACATGAGGAAATAAACGCAATGCTAATTCAAACCACAAGTAAGTTTTTCGGCTCATACCAATCTCAGCTTCGCTACCCCAGAAACCATCACCAGAAATTGTTTTATTTGTTTTATAGCGACCCTCGTTCATTGAGAGTGTAATAACATCATGATATACTTTCACTTCCTCTAACAGTGATGTAGAGTACGCAAATTTGTTAAATGGGTGCCGTGCAAGTACATACAATACCAACATGTCTCCAGTAAAGTTATTTTTTCTTGTAGCAACACCAGGGTACCGCCAACACGTGGTCCGCTGCAGATTACGGCGTCTCTGTCGGGGAGTAATATCTTCAGAGGGTATACCAAGTATAATAAGATAGGCACGCTCACTCCATGTGCGTACACTATTGTGTGGGATGTAGCGCAGCGACTCGTCATGGATGTGTACATTTACATTACGAGGCACAGAACTCGCAAAGCCAACAGGGAGTACTTCTGTAGTAAAATCAGCTAAATAAAACACCCCATCGACGTCGAAATAAAGAAGACCCAGTATTACTATGAAAGCAATAAGAAAACAAAGAAATACAGGAGACAACTTCAATGGAGAACGATTCGCCATGGGAACGGCCTACTTGAAGAACATATGAGGTGAAGAAGCGAAAAAAAGAAAAACAATGCAGTATTTAAATTTAAATGTTGTACATACTGACCTGTTATACGCTTCAAATAAAAATATGTACATGTATAATACAATTATTGTGAGCAATTCATTAAAGAAAAACGAAAAAAAAAATGTTTAAAAACTGTTCTGTGGAAAACTACAAAGAGTCTATGTTCACCCCATAGTAGTTGATGGCGACAATAAGCATCGTATCACTAACAAGTAACATGTTAATTCAACGCTGTGTCCTTGATGTCGCAACGATCAAGGAAATCCAGAGAAAAAACTAATGTGAAAAATACGGTAATAACGCAACTGAACCTTATAAAGGAAAGCGGATGCAGTCCATGTAATGTAAAGTTAGTAAAGTATTCTTTAGCCTTCGGCACTTATATGTGATTCAAACAGCACTAAACCAAAACCCCATACACGAGTCAATGGGTGTTGCATTATACTCAGGGATTTAATCCGAATACAAATGTCCAAGCCCCTTACACATAAACATGACCGAGAAAAGAAATATTGAAAGATGTATACTAATACTCTTGGAGTGGTTTGCAGCCATTCTCGAACAGAGTACATTGATGAAGCCAACGATTGTGTTGTCACTGTAAAGAACATAGCGTGCCGAAGAGGTAGAACTCACACAAAAGTACAGTACACAAGAATAACCCCTAAAGTCCCCAATCTATGAATGAATAAAAGCCGAATATCGTGAAAAGATGAACTACGGTCAAATAAATAGTTTAACATCCCTGTAGAAGACAAATCCACGGTACCCAATACATCAAAAAAAAAAAAAAAAACATCAATCATTTTTCACTTTCTAAAAACAATAGTACTTGTCAAACAAAATAACTCTATAATTTCACCGCTCTCCCACAATGGGAAAAAACCATTAGACCCTAAAGTAATATGTGAACTAGCTTGTCCAAAAAATAATGAAAAAAAGGAAAGCTTCTTTACTACGCCAAAAGAAGAAATCAGTAAAATAAAGGAAAACCCAGTAAATAATAGACGTATAAATTATAGTATAAAGTCTTGGGATCTAACGAAATATCACGCACACCAAAGAAAAAAAGAGCAAAAAAATTTCTTTAAGAAGTAAGATAATGTAAAAGAAAAACGTTGTAATGGCGCGAATAGAAAACTCTCCAAAGTAAAAACGAAAGATAAAAATTTAAAAAAAAGAGTATATGTAAAGTATAAGAAGTGTCCACAAATGGTAATTAATATAGAAAAAACAAGGCACCCTTACCATGTCTAAAGAACAGTAAGGAATACCACATAATAGAGAGAATAAAGAATGAATCAACAATCAAAGACGATACGTCCACTGATAAGTTTATACTTCTTACCTGTTTCTGCTATTCTGTTGCTATACTTCTTCATCAACTTGACATATTCCTTCTCTTTAAGATGATGAAGAAACACAGAACAGTTTGTAGGACGAGCTTTATATTTGGAGTAATGAAGATCATGAAAACGATAAATACTCTCATTCACCAAAACCAAACACTGAGATTTAACATCATGCAGCACACGTCCAACCATTACATCTTCAGTGCTTACATGTAAAGCAGCATACTCTGATTCACGCGCGGAGTCGTACGAAAGACTTAATAGACGACTCAGCGGTTTATATGAGAGAAAGCTCTCCGCAACATCCCTAGACAACGTGTAACACGGCCCGACAGCAAAATCGAAATGCACTGAATGGCGGGAAAGAACCATCGCCCCCCAGTATAAACAGCGGTTGGGCAATACCTTTAAATCAGCAAGAAATTGAGGTATATAAATAAACGTATCATCATCGCCTTTAGCAAAATAATTCACTTTTGAGAAAATTCCAAGCGCCAGTTCAAACCAAAAATATACCTTTCGGCTCAAACCAACACCAGCTTCGAGGCTGTAATACCCCAAGCCACCAATCATTTTTGGTACGGTAGAAACACCCTCTTTCATAGACAAAGCAATAATATCATGCCACTCCCCTGCCTCTTTCACCAAGGCAGCCGAATACTCATATCCCTGTGATGGGTGCCGTGCAAGTACATACAACACCAACATATCACCAGTGAAGTTATTTCTTCTTGTCGCCACACCAGGGAACTGCCAACATGTAGTCCGCTGCAGATAACGACGTCTCCGCCAGCCATCAACATCCACAGATGGGATGCCAAACACAATCAAGTAGTCACGCTCACTCCAGGCATCCACTGTACTGTGTGGGATGTAGCGCAGAGATTCATGATAATGTATGGCAACCGCACGGCTACTATTAGTATTCGTATAACTGGAGTGGTGATGAAATTCATTCTGAATCTCATTATCGTATGTAAGCTCATAAAAGGCAACGATAATTATTAAAAACAGTAAACATGGAAGAAAAAATAGTGCTCTCCTGCGTAAAAATTGCTTTGTCATGGTAAATGTGACACTAGAAAAAAAAAAAAAGAAAAAAAGTCGTTTGCAGTAGTTTCATAATAAATAATAAATCCATAAAGAAGAATCTATAGCATTATATGTAAAGGAAACTAGATTACATCACATATACAACTATAGAAACTAACCAAATAACTATACCGTCAAAGTACAATGCAAGATACAATGTATACTACAGTGTTATAACAACTTTCAACATGTTCCCATCTTAGCAGGTAAACCTACATCAACAAGTAAAACATCAAAAAAGAATTCTGAAAACACAAACACCTAACCTGCAAAAAACGAGTATAAGGAAAAAAAATAAATCGACAGAAGGAATAAGCAAACATTTTCTTGCCATGCGTTCAATCATTGGTTAGATCTACGGTCAAACCAGAGAAAAATGGAAACATATATATATATATATATGTATGTATACACCACCCTGACAAGAAAAAGGAGCTACAACCACAGTGTGTTTTACAACGTATGGAAGGTAATACCAAGTAAACAAACAAGACATTAAGTGGAGAGAATATATACATAAAAGTAAAAAGTATCATTAATAACACTGAAAAAATCCACAAAAAAGAAAGAAAAAATAATAAACTTTAAATAAATATAGTTCACATTGGAAATATAACTTAATAATGCCAAGCAAAAAAAAGAACTCAAAATATTATACATACACAACAAACATGGACGTCAACAAAAACAAGTAAAAAAAGAATGTTATGTGCAGAAAGTCGAAAAGAAGTTATCCCCCCACCCACCATCACCAAAAAGAAAAAAGAAAGAAAAAATACTCTTTTCGAGAACACTCTATGCCATTACTAAACATATGAGCCATACACCCACAGTTTATTTCGTAAATATGTTAAATCATTACGGAACTCGTAGCAAGTACACATTTCAAGAGCCCCATATGATACAAATTGCACTGCTACAAATATTGCCAGAGCACATCAAGTACAACGATAGAGGAAGTAAAGAGAGCAGTAGAGATTTAACACTAACAGCAAAAGAATATTCCACGGCAGATGTAAGAAATGATATTAAAAGACAACAACAACAAAAACACATTTTAAAATTGAAAAAAAAACTCGAAAACTATAAAAAAAAAAAGAAATTAATGCAAACCCTAACTTCAAAGACTTTCAGATAGACTCCTCCGAAATAGAATATTCCACCCATTTTGGACTGTCCACAGATCATGGCTACCAAAACATCATGGTACTCTAGTACTTCCTTCAGCACTGCTGCTGAATACCTGTAGCCCTGTAATGGGTGCCGTGCAAGTACATACAATACCAACATCTCACCAGTGAAGTTGTTTCTCCTCCGTGACACACCAGGGTACCGCCAACACGTACTCCGCTGCAGATTACGGCGTCTCCGTCTTTCCTCATTGTCCACAGATGGGATGCCAAACACAATCAGGTAGTCACACGCAAATAAAAAAAAACAAGCACAGCCAAAAAAACACCAAGTATTACAGTAACGAAAAGCGATACAAAGCAACACATTAAAAAGATGAAGGGTCGCACACACATGTATGAAGGAGGATTAACAGAAGAATATTAACGTAGACAACCGATAAGGCCATAGGGGAAAAAAGTATGGCTATAATAGGGAACACAACATGGAACAGCGACCACACAGATATATGCGTCGCTCCGTAATTCACAGCACAGGATCTGCCGTCGAAATTTCCATCGCTCGGACAGTAGCCATACTCGTAAAATGATCCATACACCATGTCATCCACTGCAACTAGAGAGGACATGTAAAAAAAGCTAACCAATAGTGCAGCAGTTGTGCCACGACCGCCGAAAAGAATACTCCCCACCACTCTTGTATTCGCAAATGCCCTCAACGACAGCGGCGTCCTCTCCGTCGCATTCAAAACAGCAGCATGGAACTTCTGCACGATCTCAGAAACCGTCTTCTCATCGGCCCAGTGCGGCAGGCTCGTCGCAAACACAAGGCGGTCAGCAATGCCACTCCCATCGAAAGCAGCAGTGAACTCAGCGTACCGCAGTGACAGCTCGGAGAACAGGACAAACACACGCACACCGCTGTGCTTCGTCAGGTGCCCCGCAATCAAAGCGGCATCGCCATCCGCAAGGCCCACCACGAACACAGCGCCACTCGACGGCAGACGGCCTGCCAGCGAGTCGCCACCAGCCAGCAGCGCCGCCGACCGCAGTGACCCGCCAAACGTCACCAGCGACCGCCGCAGCACATCCTCAACCGCAGCCGCCTCATCGCAGCGGATCACAGCGGCCGCAGTGGCACCAGTCTTGTTCCCGAGGTACTGCGCAAGCACGAACAGCTCCTGCTCCACCGTGGGCGACAGGTGGATCACGTGCTTCCTGAACTTGTTCAGCCGCGGCTGTAGCAACAGTGGGTCAATAAACGTCACATTCGGGACATCCAACATCGCCTCCGTGACGATACCAGCAACGGCATGAACCAGGGTATCTTGCGCAGTCCTTCTTAGGGCAACATGGGCGTCCGATACGGTTGAAGCAATAGGTAGTAACGCCAAATAAGTAGACAATGTGGAAGAGTCGTAGCTATCAAACGCAGCAAGTATTCCAATAGCAAATTCACTCAATGTATGCACTGCAAGACTACTGTCATCCATAAAAACTGCAGCCTCAACCAATCTTGATATCAGCGTATTCTTGGCACTGTAGCATTCTTTCGGATCCAGCTGTAGGTCGCCACCAATAATTTTCTCTGCTCGAAAGTCCTTCACAAAACGCTTCAAAAACACAGTTCGCCCACCCTGGTTACAGTAGCACACAGCGCCCTGAGATGCAGAAACAGCATCGCAGTCACTACCATAGTCACCAATCACAATATCGTCAATCAAATACCGACGCTGGTCAAACAGTGATGCTACAAAAGATGCCCTGTCCTTCAGCCACTCACGGCTACTCATTGCCTGCAGAAGCACCTCACCAGCAATCCACCCAGCAACCATCATCTCACCATCAGTGTCATAATTCAAAAAGTGCTGGTGATCCTCGAAGATGGTCTGATCACTTTCACTGAGATACGTCTTCATTGCCTTCTGGAAGCGCCGGATTGCAGTGAACCCTGTGTCCTTGGCAAGTGGGTTTGTGCCCGTCGTGATCACCTGGCCACTCAGAAAACGAACACCATTATCCACTGCCTCACGCCACACACTTAAGAGCATGGTCTGCAGAAGAGAGAAACCCAGCAAATAGGCACCAGCAGTGCGTCTGTCCGTCAGCATCCGCTTGATGAACTCCGCAGTGGCCTCAATTCCTGCACCAAACACAATAACAGCCTGTGGTCGGGTGTCCGCAAATGCTTCCCACATAGCATTGAAAACTCCACCTTCAGCAGATTCATTAAGAGAGCTCTTCAGAGTAAACACACCACAAAACTCATAACCCATGGAAGACATGACTCGTTCAGCTTGCTCGTAATCAGAATTTCCAAAATATTCATTCTGTAAATACATGAATCCGAGTCTACGCACACGCAGCGTATTCACAGCGTGGTTCAAAAGTGCAAGCAGCTCAGCAGCAGGTTCAGCGCGCACAAAGTACACATTGGGGTTCCACTTTCTCAGGCTAGAGAATGCAGTTAGAGGTGCAAACGCAACAACACTGTGCTTTGCAACAGCAGGTAAAGTGATTTCCACTACAGTGTCACCGATTATTCCCTGCAATGCCAGAATGTCAGGGTCAGCCTTCAATGCCCTCTCCACAACATCACCGGATGCCTGAAACGTCGTCTCTTTAACCACAATCTCAACACGTATGCCATCAGTCACAGTGAAGTCGCGCGACCATAGCGAGGCATTGAAACCAGCAACAAAAGAATTTCTCAGACTGGCTGGTACAGGAAGATCCGTAATATTCAACGTCAACAGCTTCACAGTGTCCTTGGGGGCTCCAGCTTCTTGGCACAGTGCGCTCTGTGGGGTGTACAGCAGCAGTTGGGTGAGGCACAGCAGCGCAGTGAGGCACAGCAGTGGGCGGAAGTACGTGCCGCTGTCACGGTGTGCCACACTCGTGGTCTTGAGGGTGTGGAAGTGCATAACTTGTGTCTTGAAACTGAAGAGAGAGTGTGTAGGGGGAGGGAATAGAATGGAAAGAAAAGAGAGCCAGGTTGTGTGGAGACAGCACACCAAGGCAGCAGTAGGCCAAGCATTCCGCCACTATTAAATATATAAAAGGGTGGCATGTAAGAAGCACAGAGGGCAACAGTGATTCGAGGACAGCAACGGCAACAGTGCTCCACATTTAAAAACAGGTGTGTATCACAAGGATGGTACAACACGGAACGTGCACCCACATTCGTAGTCACACACAGAGAAAGGAAAAGAAGGATGAGGACAGCTAGACACAGCGACATACGTCATCCCTAACGATCCGTCATGGAATTTGGTCACACATGTAAGCACTAATGAAGGGAGAAGAGAAGAAACACAGGGTAGTGCAGAAAGCAGCAAAGAAGCAGAAGCAAAAAACAGAGTAAAATTCCAAATGGACAACATATTCGCTCTCCCACACCACATCCAACATGCTCAGTCACCATTCACAGAGTGCACATTCCCCACAAAAGCCAGCACAACGTGAATGCAGTGCTGCAGAACTACATACATAGTGGGGAATAATGTGCTAAAAATAAGATATACATCACAAGAAAAAATACCATTGATGACAAAAAAAAGGTAACCAATGACTAAGACTTGTACGTCCTAGCATTGCTCGTTACACACCCATTCCAGGGAGGTGACGCCACGAGAGTAACGCAGAACACACATGCACACTCGTGATTACAATCCTATAAAAATACATGTAATGCTAAAAAAATAAGTTCTTCGAAACAGAATGTAAATAACCACTGCTAAAAAGCCAAAACCCCAAGATGCGGAACCTCCGCGTCGTATCTATTACAGTAGCCTTCCTACACACAGCCCTTGGCGTAAATAGTGAAATCAGAATCCCACGTTGATGAACAGATGTCGTCCACAACCACAGAATAGGAACTGGAAGATCCGTTCCGTCCAGCCGAGGTAGCATCAACAACACCAAAGTTGGCAAGTTCCATTTTGTCTTCACCCTCAGTGAAGTCACCTCTGTTATACATAGACGGGAAAGTGCTCATTGTGGATAACGTTTCCACATCATCCTTATCGCCGTTCCTGTCACGCACACAGCCAGTCTTCAAAGCCAGTCGCTGTATCACCGCACGGCAATAGTCATCCTCACACAGAGAGTTAGCCTTGGGTGGCACACAAACATTCCAGCGCTCACACAGTGGCAGCAGTAGCTTCAGTCGCTGAGCCGGTGGGAAGATACCATACACCACTGTTAGCACGGTGGCGATCGAATGTGTATTCCCACTCAGTGTGCTGCACCCTGAAATACGCGCACTGCTCGAGGCACCGTCAGTATCCACCAAACCTTCTGCAACGTGTATTTCCCTGCCAAGCCGCAGTGCAGCGAAGGTGCGGCCAGGCACTGCGTCCAGCTGGTACATCTCCACAGGCTTCGGCACGCCACGCAGCGCCACAGGGCCCAGCGCAGTCACGTCCACCTGCTCACGCTCAGCCGTGCTCAGCGCCATGTACGCCGCCCGCGTCAGCAGCACCTGCCCGCCGTTCGCAACGCTCTCCGTGCGCGCAGCCGTGTTGGATGTGCTGCCGTAGTAGTCGTACCCCTTCGTCACCTCGTCGTGCCGGATGTCCGCAAGCCCGGTGTGCATCCCAGCACGCACACGCAGGCCGTTCCAGTACTGCCGGTACACAGCAGCGTCGAGGCGTGCAGTCGGCGGCACGTACTCGTCGTCCTCCGCAGCCTTCCCCTCCTCGAACTCGTGGTACGCGTCGTCAATGGCACTCGTCCCCCAGTCATGATGCAGGAACGACTGCTGCAGCTCACGCACAAGCTGCACAGCCGCAAACACACTCCTGCTCGCAATCATGAACGAGTCGCCAATCGTCTTCACCTCGTAGCAGCGGTACTTCGCAATCAGCGCGCGGATCAGGCGGTGGTGCGTCGCCACAGCGTCGGGCATGATCTCCGGACACGCAGACCACAGCGCCGTGCTGCTCTCAATGTCAGTGAACACAAGCGTCACGGGGTCCGTCGGCTCCTTCGGTGCATTCGCATTGTCACGCGCACTGCGTCGCCAGAGCAGCCACACGAGCAAACCAACAAGTAGTACAACACCAGCAACAGAGCCCACAATGATACCAATCAGCTGCTGCAGTGGGAGACCACCGGAAACGGGTTCCACATACTCCATCGATGGGGTTACAGGAGGAAACAGCTCCGGCACCGTGGGGTTCAGTGCACGCGACATCGACCACACAGATATATAAGTCGCTCCGTAATTCACAGCACAGGATCTGCCGTCGAAAGTTCCATCGCTCGGACAGTAGCCATACTCGTAAAATGATCCATACACCATGTCATCCACTGCAACTAGAGAGGACATGTAAAAAAAGCTAACCAATAGTGCAGCAGTTGTGCCACGACCGCCGAAAAGAATACTCCCCACCACTCTTGTATTCGCAAATGCCCTCAACGACAGCGGCGTCCTCTCCGTCGCATTCAAAACAGCAGCATGGAACTTCTGCACGATCTCAGAAACCGTCTTCTCATCGGCCCAGTGCGGCAGGCTCGTCGCAAACACAAGGCGGTCAGCAATGCCACTCCCATCGAAAGCAGCAGTGAACTCAGCGTACCGCAGTGACAGCTCGGAGAACAGGACAAACACACGCACACCGCTGTGCTTCGTCAGGTGCCCCGCAATCAAAGCGGCATCGCCATCCGCAAGGCCCACCACGAACACAGCGCCACTCGACGGCAGACGGCCCGCCAGCGAGTCGCCACCAGCCAGCAGCGCCGCCGACCGCAGTGACCCGCCAAACGTCACCAGCGACCGCCGCAGCACATCCTCAACCGCAGCCGCCTCATCGCAGCGGATCACAGCGGCCGCAGTGGCACCAGTCTTGTTCCCGAGGTACTGCGCAAGCACGAACAGCTCCTGCTCCACCGTGGGCGACAGGTGGATCACGTGCTTCCTGAACTTGTTCAGCCGCGGCTGTAGCAACATTGGGTCAATAAACGTCACATTCGAGACATCCAACATCGCCTCCGTGACGATACCAGCAACGGCATGAACCAGGGTATCTTGCGCAGTCCTTCTTAGGGCAAGATGGGCGTCCGATACGGTTGAAGCAATAGGTAGTAACGCCAAATAACTAGACAATGTGGAAGAGTCATAGCTATCAAACGCAGCAAGTATTCCAATAGCAAATTCACTCAATGTATGCACTGCAAGACTACTGTCATCCATAAAAACTGCAGCCTCAACCAATGTTGATTTCAGCATATTCTTGGCACTGTAGCATTCTTTCGGATCCAGCTGTAGGTCGCCACCAATAATTTTCTCTGCTCGAAAGTCCTTCACAAAACGCTTCAAAAACACAGTTCGCCCACCCTGGTTACAGCAGCACACAGCGCCCTGAGATGCAGAAACAGCACGGCAGTCACTACCATAGTCACCAATCACAATATCGTCAATCAAATACCGACGCTGGTCAAACAGTGATGCTACAAAAGATGCCCTGTCCTTCAGCCACTCACGGCTACTCATTGCCTGCACAAGCACCTCACCAGTAATCCACCCAGCAACCATCATCTCACCATCAGTGTCATAATTCAAAAAGTGCTGGTGATCCTCGAAGATGGTCTGATCACTTTCACTGAGATACGTCTTCATTGCCTTCTGGAAGCGCCGGATTGCAGTGAACCCTGTGTCATTGGCAAGTGGGTTTGTGCCCGTCGTGATCACCTGGCCACTCAGAAAGCGAACACTATTATCCACTGCCTCACGCCACACACTTAAGAGCATGCTCTGCAGAAGAGAGTAACCCAGCAAATAGGCACCAGCAGTGCGTCTGTCCGTCAGCATCCGCTTGATGAACTCCGCAGTCTCCTCAACTGCTGCACCAAACACAATAACAGCCTGTGGTCGGGTGTCCGCAAATGCTTCCCACATAGCATTGAAAGCTCCACCTTCAGCAGGTTCACTGAGAGAGCTCTTCAGAGTAAACACACCACAAAACTCATAACCCATTGAAGAAATGAATCGTTCAGCTTGCTCGTAATCAGAATTTCCAAAATATTCATTCTGTAAATACATGAATCCGAGTCTACGCACACGCAGCGTATTCACAGCGTGGTTCACAAGTGCAAGCAGCTCAGCAGCAGGTTCAGCGCACACAAAGTACACATTGGGGTTCCACTTTCTCAGGCTAGAGAATGCAGTTATAGGCGCAAACGCAACAACACTGTGCTTTGCAAGAGCAGGTAAAGCGATTTCCACTGCAGTGTCACCGAATATTCCCTGCAATGCCAGAATGTCGGGGTCAGCCTTCAATGCCCTCTCCACAACATCACCGGATGCCTGAAACGTCGTCTCTTTAACCACAATCTCAACACGTATGCCATCAGTCACAGTGAAGTCGCGAGACCATAGCGAGGCATTGAAACCAGCAACAAAAGCATTTCTCAGACTGGCTGGTACAGGATGATCCGTAATATTCAACGTCAACAGCTTCACAGTGTCCTTGGGGGCTCCAGCTTCTTGGCACAGTGCGCTCTGTGGGGTGTACAGCAGCAGTTGGGTGAGGCACAGCAGCGCAGTGAGGCACAGCAGTGGGCGGAAGTACGTGCCGCTGTCACGGTGTGCCACACTCGTGGTCTTGAGGGTGTGGAAGTGCATAACTTGTGTCTTGAAACTGAAGAGAGAGTGTGTAGGGGGAGGGAATAGAATGGAAAGAAAAGAGAGCCAGGTTGTGTGGAGACAGCACACCAAGGCAGCAGTAGGCCAAGCATTCCGCCACTATTAAATATATAAAAGGGTGGCATGTAAGAAGCACAGAGGGCAACAGTGATTCGAGGACAGCAACGGCAACAGTGCTCCACATTTAAAAACAGGTGTGTATCACAAGGATGGTACAACACGGAACGTGCACCCACATTCGTAGTCACACACAGAGAAAGGAAAAGAAGGATGAGGACAGCTAGACACAGCGACATACGTCATCCCTAACGATCCGTCATGGAATTTGGTCACACATGCAAGCACTAATGAAGGGAGAAGAGAAGAAACACAGGGTAGTGCAGAAAGCAGCAAAGAAGCAGAAGCAAAAAACAGAGTAAAATTCCAAATGGACAACATATTCGCTCTCCCACACCACATCCAACATGCTCAGTCACCATTCACAGAGTGCACATTCCCCACAAAAGCCAGCACAACGTGAATGCAGTGCTGCAGAACTACATACATAGTGGGGAATAATGTGCTAAAAATAAGATATACATCACAAGAAAAAATACCATTGATGACAAAAAAAAGGTAAACAATGACTAGGACTTGTACGTCCTAGCATTGCTCGTTACACACCCATTCCAGGGAGGTGACGCCACGAGAGTAACGCAGAACACACATGCACACTCGTGATTGCAATCCTATAAAAATACATGTAATGCTAAAAAAACTAAGTTCTTCGAAACAGAATGTAAATAACCACTACTAAAAAGCCAAAACCCCAAGATGCGGAACCTCCGCGTCGTATCTATTACAGTAGCCTTCCTACACACAGCCCTTGGCGTAAATAGTGAAATCAGAATCCCACGTTGATGAACAGATGTCGTCCACAACCACAGAATAGGAACTGGAAGATCCGTTCCGTCCAGCCGAGGTAGCATCAACAACACCAAAGTCGACAACTTCCATTTTGTCTTCACCCTCAGTGGAGTCACATCTGTTATACATAGACAGGAAAGTGCTCATTGTGAATAACGTTTCCACATCATCATTATCGCCGTTCCTGTCACGCACACGGCCAGCCTTCAAAGCCAGTCGCTGTATCACCGCACGGCAATAGTCATCCTCACACAGAGAGTTAGCCTTGGGTGGCACACAAACATTCCAGCGCTCACACAGTGGCAGCAGTAGCTTCAGTCGCTGAGCCGGTGGAAAGATACCATACATCACTGTTAACACGAAGGCGATCGAATGTGTATTCCCACTCAGTGTGCTGCACCCTGAAATACGCGCACTGCTCGAGGCACCGTCAGTATCCACCAAACCTTCTGCAACGTCTATTCCCCTGTCAAGCCGCAGTGCAGCGAAGGTGCGGCCGGGCACTGCGTCCAGCTGGTACATCTCCACAGGCTTCGGCACGCCACGCAGCGCCACAGGGCCCAGCGCAGTCACGTCCACCTGCTCACGCTCAGCCGTGCTCAGCGCCTTGTACGCCGCCCGCGTCAGCAGCACCTGCCCGCCGTTCGCAACGCTCTCCGTGCGCGAAGCCGTGTTGGATGTGCTGCCGTAGTAGTCGTACCCCTTCGTCACCTCGTCGTGCCGGATGTCCGCAAGCCCGGTGTGCACCGCAGCACGCACACGCAGGCCGTTCCAGTACTGCCGGTACACAGCAGCGTCGAGGCGTGCAGTCGGCGGCACGTACTCGTCGTCCTCCGCAGCCTTCCCCTCCTCGAACACGTGGTAAGCGTCATCAATGGCACTCGTCCCCCAGTCATGATGCAGGAACGACTGCTGCAGCTCACGCACAAGCTGCACAGCCGCAAACACACTCCTGCTCGCAATCATGAACGACTCGCCAATCGTCTTCACCTCGTAGCAGCGGTACTTCGCAATCAGCGCGCGGATCAGGCGGTGGTGCGTCGCCACAGCGTCGGGCATGATCTCCGGACACGCAGACCACAGCGCCGTGCTGCTCTCAATGTCAGTGAACACAAGCGTCACGGGGTCCGTCGGCTCCTTCGGTGCATTCGCATTGTCACGCGCACTGCGTCGCCAGAGCAGCCACACGAGCAAACCAACAAGTAGTACAACACCAGCAACAGAGCCCACAATGATACCAATCAGCTGCTGCAGTGGGAGACCACCGGAAACGGGTTCCACATACTCCATCGATGGGGTTACAGGAGGAAACAGCTCCGGCACAGTGGGGTTCAGTGCACGCGACATCGACCACACAGATATATGCGTCGCTCCGTAATTCACAGCACAGGATCTGCCGTCGAAATTTCCATCGCTCGGACAGTAGCCATACTCGTAAAATGATCCATACACCATGTCATCCAGTGCAACTAGAGGGGACATGTAAAAAAATCTAGCTAATAGTGCAGCAGTTGTGCCACGACCGCCGAAAAGAATACTCCCCAACACTCTTGTATTCGCAAATGCCCTCAACGACAGCGGCGTCCTATCTGTCTCATTCGTTACAGCAGTGTGGAACTTCCGCACAGTCTCGGACTCCGTCTTCTCATCGGCCCAGTGCGGCAGGCTCGTCGCAAACACAAGGCGGTCGGCACTTCCACTCCCATCGAACGCAGCAGTGAACTCAGCGTACCGCAGTGACAGCTCGGAGAACAGGACAAACACACGCACACCGCTGTGCTTCGTCAGGTGCCCCGCAATCAAGGCGGCATCGCCATCCGCAAGGCCCACCACGAACACAGCGCCACTCGACGGCAGACGGCCCGCCAGCGAGTCGCCACCAGCCAGCAGCGCCGCCGACCGCAGTGACCCGCCAAACGTCACCAGCGACCGCCGCAGCACATCCTCAACCGCAGCCGCCTCATCGCAGCGGATCACAGCGGCCGCAGTGGCACCAGTCTTGTTCCCGAGGTACTGCGCAAGCACGAACAGCTCCTGCTCCACCGTGGGCGACAGGTGGATCACGTGCTTCCTGAACTTGTTCAGCCGCGGCTGTAGCAACATTGGGTCAATAAACGTCACATTCGAGACATCCAACATCGCCTCCGTGACGATACCAGCAACGGCATGAACCAGGGTATCTTGCGCAGTCCTTCTTAGGGCAAGATGGGCGTCCGATACGGTTGAAGCAATAGGTAGTAACGCCAAATAACTAGACAATGTGGAAGAGTCATAGCTATCAAACGCAGCAAGTATTCCAATAGCAAATTCACTCAATGTATGCACTGCAAGACTACTGTCATCCATAAAAACTGCAGCCTCAACCAATGTTGATTTCAGCATATTCTTGGCACTGTAGCATTCTTTCGGATCCAGCTGTAGGTCGCCACCAATAATTTTCTCTGCTCGAAAGTCCTTCACAAAACGCTTCAAAAACACAGTTCGCCCACCCTGGTTACAGTAGCACACAGCGCCCTGAGATGCAGAAACAGCATCGGCAGTCACTACCATAGTCACCAATCACAATATCGTCAATCAAATACCGACGCTGGTCAAACAGTGATGCTACAAAAGATGCCCTGTCCTTCAGCCACTCACGGCTACTCATTGCCTGCAGAAGCACCTCACCAGTAATCCACCCAGCAACCATCATCTCACCATCAGTGTCATAATTCAAAAAGTGCTGGTGATCCTCGAAGATGGTCTGATCACTTTCACTGAGATACGTCTTCATTGCCTTCTGGAAGCGCCGGATTGCAGTGAACCCTGTGTCATTGGCAAGTGGGTTTGTGCCTGTCGTGATCACCTGGCCACTCAGAAAACGAACACTATTATCCACTGCCTCACGCCACACACTTAAGAGCATGCTCTGCAGAAGAGAGTAACCCAGCAAATAGGCACCAGCAGTACGTCTGTCCGTCAGCATCCGCTTGATGAACTCCGCAGTGTCCTCAACTGCTGCACCAAACACAATAACAGCCTGTGGTCGGGTGTCCGCAAATGCTTCCCACATAGCATTGAAAGCTCCACCTTCAGCAGGTTCACTGAGAGAGCTCTTCAGAGTAAACACACCACAAAACTCATAACCCATTGAAGAAATGAATCGTTCAGCTTGCTCGTAATCAGAATTTCCAAAATATTCATTCTGTAAATACATGAATCCGAGTCTACGCACACGCAGCGTATTCACAGCGTGGTTCACAAGTGCAAGCAGCTCAGCAGCAGGTTCAGCGCACACAAAGTACACATTGGGGTTCCACTTTCTCAGGCTAGAGAATGCAGTTATAGGCGCAAACGCAACAACACTGTGCTTTGCAAGAGCAGGTAAAGCGATTTCCACTGCAGTGTCACCGAATATTCCCTGCAATGCCAGAATGTCGGGGTCAGCCTTCAATGCCCTCTCCACAACATCACCGGATGCCTGAAACGTCGTCTCTTTAACCACAATCTCAACACGTATGCCATCAGTCACAGTGAAGTCGCGAGACCATAGCGAGGCATTGAAACCAGCAACAAAAGAATTTCTCAGACTGGCTGGTACAGGATGATCCGTAATATTCAACGTCAACAGCTTCACAGTGTCCTTGGGGGCTCCAGCTTCTTGGCACAGTGCGCTCTGTGGGGTGTACAGCAGCAGTTGGGTGAGGCACAGCAGCGCAGTGAGGCACAGCAGTGGGCGGAAGTACGTGCCGCTGTCACGGTGTGCCACACTCGTGGTCTTGAGGGTGTGGAAGTGCATAACTTGTGTCTTTGATCTAGAAGAAGTGTAGAGAATAATTACTGATTACATTGCATATAGGGAGTCATTATTACAAAAACGAATATCAGTAATAAGATATTAAAGTGGTAATAGCAACCTGTAAGGGAGGTATCGAGTATCCAGTTATGTGTCAATATGCTACCACCCGGTTTTTTTTTCATATGGCAGTCTTGGTGCTCTCTGTGGAAGCTTGTGTGGTGAGGCGCTCTTCTGTGAGGATGAAGCAGATGCCTTTCTCTTTTCGAAACCCCGCTGCATTTGTTAATACAGTGATTTTACTGGGTGAAATAGATTCAACCAAAGCGAATCCCATAACCAAGCCACGACGTAGACGTGACTCAAAAACAGCAAAGGGAATACGCTGTAGAGTCCCGTCGTGCAGCTCCTCATGCTCAGTGGCAGAGCTAATCGCCAGTACACGGTCAGTAAGATCGAAATCCTGGGGGTGAAGATACGTGAGAGAGACACCACTCTGTGCTTTTGTTGACGATTGATCCTCACTCTCGTCTTCCATTGGCATGAACGTCGACATCAAATGTGAGTCACCTCTCCCGAGCTGAACGAGGCGAACGAGAGAAAGCTCCAAAGTGAGAAGAGTTGGCCTTATAGCCGATATGCGGGTTCCGAAGAAGTAGTGGAGCCAGCATTGGCGTTTGAAGAAACCATCCTCAGCAACGGCACCACATTGGAGTGCGTCCACGAGAGCAAGCTGCACCTTCAGGCCGCTGTTGCACAACAAAGTCGACGGTGTTGTCCACGAGGCGGACGGTGGTGCACCGAGTCGTTGTTGCAGCCGCTGTGCCACTTTAAAACGCAGCCAGGCACTTCCCACCACAAAAACATGGTCAATGTCGGCCTCTATGATAGTGTCAACGAGAACGTCAAGCGGGTTTGTCCTGCTACGCTCCTCTAGACGCGCCTCAGAGCACTCCCACGCTTCCGCCTCCTCAACAAGAAGGCGTGGAATTATCCCATAGTCAAGAAAAAGACCTCCCACTCTGCACCGATCACTTCGCGCCATGCGCTCGGTGCCCAATTGCATCAGGCTCCGCATAAGGTGCATGAAGAGGGAGGGATCCTCGTGCTTCCCAATACCTAGGTAGGCGTGTAGGGAGGGAACAAAGCACATCTCTTCCTCGATATCCACTGTATGCTGAACGGCGTACAAAGAAACATGGCCGGGATAGCCAAAGCGAGGTGCGTCCACTGCAGCATCAAGGAGGAGAGGGTGGTAACCGAGACGAACAGCATAGTTTGTCAGCATTCGAATGTAGGTGCTGGTCCCGGCAAGACGACGGTCAGAAACAAAAAGAGCTCGTGGCCCTAATCCGTCCACACCACTCCGTCGTGCCCTCACTCTCTGTACTTCAAGGTGGGTATTGATGTCGGCGATGGAGCGGGCCCAAGTCGCGCCACATGTCGTGCCGTAGCAAGACTGGTGAACAGAAGATGGAGCGGAAACAATCAACGTACACCCAGTAGGGGAGAATACGCCACAGAAGCGACCAGCAGGTAGGCGCACAGCAACGCCAGGTGAAAGCTCGGTTCCAAACACATCCGCACGCGGCTGCTCACCGCCATCCTCTGCAAACGGTTGAAGCGTGACAACTGTCGGTAAGTGCAGTGCCGCAGAAGCGACCAAACGCAGTTCGCCCATGGCTGGCAGTGTGTATTGCCGCTCCTGGAGGGTCATGGTGTCACCCTTTATACTTAATCAACCTATATAGAAGAGAGAATATTTAAAAGAGAGAAAACAATAGGGGGGTCGTGGGTATCCATTTTTCAGATGCCCCATCAAAGGCGAAAACATGAGCACCAAGGGTGGTCCTTTGAGTTCTAACATTACGCCCAGCTGCCGTACCCTGAAGGCAACGGTGGTACGGGTGCCTCTGGGAGTGGGACCACCTGCTCTTCCACCTGGGAGCTTGCATTCACAACGGTACGCCGCAGTAGAGTTGACTCGTGCAGCACACGAGCCACGGCAAGCAGGATAGACGGCTCCTTCCTCAGCATTGTCTTTATGTCTTCATACTTCGCTGGGTCATCTATTTGCCGTCGGAGTTCCTTGATGATGCTGTAGATCTCTTCCGTGGCCATACCATTGATGTTTGACGGTGGGGTTGGTGGTGGTAGAGGTGGAAGCGGCACATCGCCCACACTGGAACTCCTGCCGCTGCTGTTGTTGCTTGGCGATCGGTTGCCGTCAGACAGCTTACCCACCTCACCTTCCTCGAAGAACATCTTCTCAGTTGGCGCTATAGAATCAACTAGAATGCTCACCGGCACTAACGGAAACAGTGCAAACGAGAAAGATGATGGAATGAGCAACCAAGAAAAAAAAAGACCAATCCCACATCAGACGGAGCACAAGGAAAAAAACGCACAGGAAAGGGGGAGTAAACACATAAAGAGAAAATCATTCAGAGGAGCCAATGATAAAGCAGTAAAAAACATGCCTACTAAATTTACGATAATAGGAAATTCTAGAGAAGTGTAGAGGTGACTAAGTGTTACTACAACAGTACTGCATCCAGTCTGCCTGCACTCGATAGTAGGCGGAGCGTTTCCACGTAAACGGTTTCATCATCGCGAAGCGCCTCAGTCGAGAGGTTCAACGTCCTGAGCGCTGTGTTGGTCTGCACAAGGCGTGCAAATCCAGCGACTCCAAGTGGCGTAAATACATTACCACTTGCTTTGAGTGAGTGGACAGCAGTATTGCGGGAGAGTCCTTCACCTGGCCGCTGCAGCGCATCGTCACGCAGCCCGTTGTTACTGAGGGAGATTACCTGAAGTGAGGAGCTTTTCTCCAAGAGGGCTACAAGCTCTGCATAGTTTCCCGTTTCTGCAGCAACACCCAAGTTGTTTCCACTCACATGCAGCTCAAGTAAAGACGCGCTCCGTACAAGAGAAGCAAAAAGCTGCATACAGCCAGCATATGATATGTTATTCTCGCACAAGTCTAACACGCATAGCGCGGGGTGGGTGCCATCGGCATCAGTAAACAGTGGAGAAAAGAAAACCAGTTTTGCATGCCAGTCCATTGCCCCGAAGCTCAACACGCCTAAGTGTTCGGCTCACTCCAAGAGCAGCTCCCAGCGCATCACTTACTTCATCCTCGGAGAGGCTGCACTCATTCATGCGCAGCTCCTCCACGCGGTTCATTGCACTCATTCCACGGAGGAAGCGAAACTTATCCTTTGCTGCCAATATATCCACACCATTGCCTATGGGGTTAAGGGAAATTTCAAGATCAGTGATGTCGCCGTTGGACGCCAACTCAGCGTCCAGAAGACCGAACTGCGGGAATTGCAGATTGCACGAGCGCACGGAGAGTCGAGTGATGCCCATATCCCTCGCAACAAGAGCATTCGCCCGCGTCGACGGAGGACGCAGTCCCGGATTCCCAGAGACATCAAGGACCTGTAGCCACGGTGACGTGCGTACGGCCCTCACAAGCGCCTCAATGCCGGAGGGTTCCAAGCGGTTGAAGGCCACATTGAGCCCCACCAACGCGGTACGACCGCCAATGACCAATTCGCAGAAGGGGTGGAGAGCCGCATGGGTCAAAAAGCTGTCTTCTAGTATTAGGTGCTGTAGTGCACTCGGATGCTGGCAGTCAAACACAAGCAAGATAAACTGCAGTACTCGTGCTCCAATGCGACAGCCTCTCAGCACCAGTCTCTGCGGCTGCCGCGAAGCACTACAGAGTGCACGGCCAAGATGCTCCGCTGCGTTGTCGATAGGGACGTAGGAGATATCTAGCGTCTGCAGAGAGGGAAATGCAGTCGCTAAGACTGCAATCTTCGGAAAAGACAGTGCGGTCAGCGACTGACGCATCGCTGACGGCTGCGAAAGCGGCAACGTCGCAATGGTAACATTTTCATTCCACCTATCATCCCTGTAGGAGGGTTCGTGTTCGAGCATTGCATAGTAGAAGATATCAGTGAGTGCAGCAAAGTGGGAGTCGTCCAGGGGTGGGTCGCACCTTGATAGGTCTAGGGTCTGCAGTGTGGTGTCCTCATCCACAGCGCAGTCCATCGCTTGGAGCAGCGCAGGTATTGGCGTACGCTGCCGCCCAAACTCATCGAGCTCCGTGCAGGGCGACATGTACGCTGCCTTCAAAAATGCCACGCGTGACTTGTAGGGCACAGGGAGAGGACGATGCACCACAGGAAATTCGAACATCGTCGAGTTGCCGAGAACAGCCCACACAGCTTCTGTGTCACCAATGCTGATACACAACTCATCGTGTGCGTTCGTCGGCAGTAGCATGTAGTACTCGTTGAGCAGGTCGACCATCTCCTTGGCCTGCAGCTGGCTTGTACCGTACAGTGTCATCTTACTGGACCCCCGGCGCTTCACAACGACGTCAGTATGGCATTTCTCCCACCCAAGAAGATCAGTAGAGCGGAGCGCATCAAGACACTCCAGATTTGTCGCGTTGAAGATGTACAGCCCGTCCTCAGCCACACCTGCGAGAAATGGACGGTTGTCGCGGTCCCGAACATCAAAGAAGGTGAGGCCCCACCATGGCGTTGTGCTAATAAGGTCAATATAACCCACCCGCGCCTGACTCGCAGACAACCCCGAACGCCGCCTGTGGTTGGCAGCCAGTCGCTCCTGCCAGTAGTCGTATGTGTGTGCCGATACAGAAATGGGAAGGTATGCCTCAAGGGACACCTGGTCAAAGTAAAGCGACGCCTTCTGAGCCGTGTAGTCGCCGAATACCGCTTGCAATTCATAAGAAGCGAGACGCACCGCCACTGCCTCACCCACCGGGTAAAACTCGCGCACCACATGCTGCTGCAACTGGCGAAGGAACCACTCCTGCGTAACAGCGTCGTCCCAGTGCACAGGTCGCTTGTAGTGTTTGATGCGAAGAAGGAGCAATGTCTGCGGTGTGACCCCCTCCGTCAGCAGTGTTACGTCACGTCGAAGATGACGGTACAACGGACCGACAATGCTGCCCTCCTCAACGACCTGCGCGAGGTGAAATCGGCCGCACTGAAGAACGCCAGAACGAAGAGCCACACGCGAGATAAGAACACCAACAGTGTCGCTTGGAAATGCGTCCACACGCTTTTAGCTTCCGTCAACGAACTGCACCGTATAGGTCAGCGCAACTTCTCCAACTTCTCTCTTCGCTGCGTCCTGTCTTTCAAGTAGCAGTCGCTCCGCGTCGGCACGTCGCGCTGCCTCTTCGCTGGCATCATGCTTCGTTCGGAGTTCATCTTCCAACTGACGCTCCGCCTCACGCGCAGCACGTTCCTGCAGCAGTCGACGGTTCAGCGCGTCCAGCGCATCGCGCAGATGGGACAGTTCTTCTTCTTCCGCTTTGGGCAGCGCAACGACATCACGCACACCATTAGCATCTGGAAGGCTCTCTTTCTTAACGTCATTCGCTGCGAAGGGTGAAATCGCCGAGCCACGTTTAGCAGACTGCGCCAGCATCTTTTTCTTTCCACCTTCCCTCTTCTGCATTGGTTCAGGTTTCCCAATTATTTGCTGACGGCAGCCGGCACAGAGCTGTGCCGCAACAAGTCGCAAATCCTCCAGCGTGCACTGAAGCTCCATGTACACCTTGCTGATGAAGTTTCCCTGCTCAATCAGGTTCTTGTTGTTGATGCTATCCTTCTCGCTGGTGTGGGCAGTGGATTTTCGCAGCTGCTCCTGAGCACGATTGATCGCGTCGCGCAGTCCTGAATTCTGCTCTTCCACAAGCTCCACAATACCCGAGTACTTCTCTGCCTCTAACTGCAGATTCGCAATCCTCTCCCTCGTCGTGTTTGTGTACATCTTCGACTCATTGCGGATGCGCACAAGTGCTTCCGCGGTCGTCTTCAGCTCGTTTCCTAGAGATTTGTTTTGTGCTGCCAGCGTGTCCATCTCATGCTCAGTGATTCGCCGCATACACTCCAGTTCGTCTTGACAATCCTGTGCCAGACGCTGCAATGACACCACACGAGCTGACATTTCCGTTTTGTAGTCCAATAACTCGCTTGCTGCTGACTGCACTGACGCCTCCCGTTCTGCCACATTCTTTTCCACTGCTGCTGACGCCAGCTTTTGCTCGGCGCGCGTCATCTCAAGATGTTCACGCAGACTTGACAGCGAGCGTGTCTGTAGCAACACATTCTCGGCAGCAGATGACAGGGCAGTGAACTTGGCACGTACAGCGGCAAGGCGTTCGTCGCACTCTCACTCCTGATCAGCCAGAGCCGCTATCTGAGACTCCTGTACCGACACCCGTGCTGCACGCGCTTTTTGCTTTCCCTCAAGTCGCCCGTACTCTGCTTCTGCGGCATCGCATTCAACTCAACGCAGCATCACACCGCGCCGTGCGGCGTTGATGTCCACAAGCAGCCCATACTTCTCCCCACGAAGGGCCTCAACGACATTAATGAGCGCGTTGTGCTGCTGCAGCTGGTTGTGGTAAGTGTCACCGAGTATTAGGTGCTCCGAACGCAGCTTTTCAAAATTATCGGTGGACCGGGCAAGTCGCACCACCGGGTGTGGTGCCTCCACCGCCTTGTTGGACGGCTCTAGCTCTAGGATCTTCTTCCCGATGCCGTTGACGCATCGCTGCCCTGCATCAAGCGCACGGTATGGGTCGGTGCGACAGCGCAAAAAGTCTGCCAGAGACAACCACGATGGACCCTTCACACCAGACATGTTATCCGCTCTGGCATACACCTTCAACCATAAGAAAAAAAAGGAGTGAGTAGAGCAGAATAAGGGGAAAACTGAAAACAAAAAACAGATGGGATAAGACTGGGGTCACAAGTGAATGAAGCAGATGGGAGAGGGTGATGCAAGAGTTATACATGGAGGCAACCACCACCATTATTATCATCATAGGACTTGCCATCATCAACGACATACATCTGTAACAGGGTGAAACGAAAAAAAAAAAAGAAGACACGTGCTACTCAAGAATATGGTGCTCCATCATTAGCGCACGTGCAGTGTCCACTGCGTTCTCACTGTGTCGCTGGGCCAACTGCAGCACACGACCCACCAACGCCTCCTGATGTTGACGCTTTTCCAGCAGTTCAACATCCGCCGCGACATCTGGAACAACGGCAGCACGGGCCTTCTGGATCGCCTGATCGTAGCGTATAAGCGACTCTCTGTCCTGAAGGATGGATTCGTGTACCTTTCCGCACGCCTGCCGCAGATCATCCACAGTGGTTAATGCTCGCTCCTTTTGTGCCCGCACTTCTTGTAGCTCATGTGTTTTACCATACAGCAGCTGCTGGTAGTCATTTGTCTCTAGCGTCCGGCGACTGATGATGGCCTTCAGCTCACGTTGCTTAGCCTGCAGTGCACGCTTCGTCTTGGCCTCATCATGGTCCTCCTGTACGCGGTCAAACATGTGACGGTAGTTCGAGTTACTCGCGCGTATGATCTGTAGTGTGCGCTCCAATTTCACCAGTTCCCGCTCAACTCGGGCCACACGTGCGTCAAGTGCATCTCCCTTGTGTTGCAGCGTCTCTCGTTCCTTCGCTGCCTCAATGACAAGCTGGGCCTGTGACCAGAGTGCCTGTTCCGGGTCCATGCGACCTACACGAACGTCGTAGCGGTTTCGCAGCGCACTCAGGTTTTTCTGGCGCTGCTGAAGTTCCGCAACCAACCGTCGTCGCTCGTCCTCAACGAGCTTCGCATCCATGCGGAGCACCTCGTGGTGCACACCGATTTCTGCAAGCCGCTCCGCCACATCCATCGAGAGCTGCTGCTTCTGCTGTTCCAGGTTGCCCAGCTCGCCGCTGCGCTGGTGCAGTGTACGCCTCAAACCCTGCAACTGCAGTTCCTGTGTATCCACCTTCACCAGTTCGTCTTCGCGCAGCTTGCGGAGCTTAGATAACTCAGTCGCGCAGCTTTCGCATCCAAGGCGCAGCTGCAGAGTCTTTTCTCCGGCGCTCCTCTCCTGGGCACTGAGCTTCTCCACCTCAATGTTCGCCTGTCGCGTCTCCTCTCGCACCCGCTTCAGCTGCGTCTCCAGCGCACGCTGCTGTTTCCCCAGTTCATCTAGGCTACTCTGAAGTGCTGCAATCTTCTCGTTGAGCTTGTTCCGCTCTTCCTCTGTTCGTTCTCCCTTGGCGCGGTTCACCTTGCGCTGCATCTGCTGTACATTAAACTCAACACCGTATAACACTTCCTGCTGTGTGAAAGACTCACGGTCGAGCTGGTCGATCTTTGCCTTGAGGTTTCGCCCCTGCGCCTGCCCGCCGCTGATCTCTGCGACAAGGGTATCCTGCTGCTGGTATGCTGCGTGCAGACGCTCGCCAACAGCAAACTGCTCCCGCTTGAGATCCTCCACTTCCCTTTCCAACCGTCTGTCTGTCGCCCTTGCCTCCTGCAGCAGTCGGGCAATAGTGGCACGTTGCTGCTCCAGGTCTGTCGCCTTGTCACCTGCGCTCTGCAGCTGCTCCTTGGTGTGTGCGCGCTGTGCCACTACACGTTCATAGTTCTTGGCCTTCTTCTCTACGCCCTCTCGGCTGTTTTGGAGTCGTATGCGTGCGTCATTGCGCTCCCGCACGGCGCGTGCAAGCTGCTCCCGCGTCGCTTCCACCTCCTCCTCTAGTGCTGTGACGTGTGCGTCGAGTGCGGCCCGCACATTGCGGCTCTTCTCCGCGCGACCCTCCCGCTCGCGGATGGCCGTCTGCACCGCCGCCCCGTCCGCCCGCGCCGCCTCCACGTCGCCCTCCAGCGCCCGCCGCACCGCCCGCCGCTCCTCAAGCCACGCCGCCCCCGCCGCGTAGCGCCCGGCCGCCGCGCGGATCGCCTCATCCCGCTCGCGGATGCCCCGCACGGCCACCTCCCACTCGCCCAGCAGCGAATCGCGGGCGGCGTGCAGTCGGCGGTACTCCGCAGCCGCGCGGTCGAGCTCCAACTGCGCGTGGCGGGTGGACATCACCGCCTCCTCCAGCTCCCCACGCCGCTCACGCAGACGCGCCTCAAGACGCTCCACAGACGTCGTCAGCTGCCGCACACGCACCTCGTCGCTCTTCGCATACCGCGCCACAGCCTCCTCGTCCGCCTCCTTCTGCTTGCGGGCAAGATCCCACTCCTCAAGTTCCTGCTGGTTGAACTGCATCGCACTCTTAAGCTCCGCCATGCGAAGATTCTCCTGAAACACACGATTCTGCACCTCCTGCAGCTGCTCTTGCAGCTCCGCCTGCTGCACCGCCATTTGCGACTGGGTCTGACGCAATCGACCACACTCGCGGTCAAGAAGGCGATACATGTGCGTCTCAGACTCCACCGCGCGTCGCTTGCTCTCCACCAGACTCTGCGTATTCACAATCTCCCCACGCACATTCCCGAGGTGCTCCTTCACAAACTGAAGTCGACGCCGCTGGTCATCAACCTCACGCATCTTCTCGTCACACATCTGCTCATGACGTGACAGCTGAGCCGTCAACTCCTTATTTGTTGCATTAAGAAGCTCTAGTGGAAGAGCCTCCGGAGTAGCATCTATGACATTCACGTTCATCAATTTATTCTACTACAAAAATGCACCGCTACTACGTAGATAAAAATAAAAGGGTAAAAAATGATAAAGTAAACTGTATGGAAAAAAAATATATTTTTTTTATTTTTTAAAAATGAATGTTATAATCCAAAGACATTAGATTTCATCACTAACATAAATAAGATAAGTAATACAAATAAGATATTTAGTGGTTGTGATAAATATTAACGGTTGTATAAATAACCACATAGAATAGTACAAAACCCGTGCAAGAGAAGCAGTGCATTATTTATCTTTGCAACAGGTACTCAACGAATATATATATATATATATATATATATATATATATATATATAGAGAGAGAGAGAGAGAGACCCATGGCACCTCCATTATCTTGAAAAAAAAAGTATTTTTTTTTCCTTTCCTAACATTGCATATTTTCATTGAAATTAAATGCGCCACGTTAACCCGCAGCGGAAATGTTTAAAAGTCTCAGATGGCGAAAGGCGAAGAATTGAATCCTCCGTTTGCTGTCCGGTAGAAATTCCAGATACCAAAGAAACCTGTTCCTTTTTAAAATGAAGCCACCAGTTAAAACTACATTCAAAAGTAGTAAATGTGAGTGCATTAAACGCATCAATTGTACGTCGTGGTGCTCCAGTAAAAGAAAACCCAACAGATGCACGTGGTGGACGTGCAAAGAAATCTGTTAAACATGCATTTGCATACAACAAACCAGAAGGCATGTTCCATGATCCAGTTTGATTCTTTTTACTATGTTTATTGCGGCTTATAGCAAGTTCAGCTGATACCAGAGTGTACCAACGTGACGCATAGTGCATTGATGGATGATCATCTCTAAAACCACGAACAAGATGTGAATCCCAACGTGGACCCTGCGTTGCCCAGAAGAGATTATGTGTATCACCAGAAGGAGAAGCAGTATCAGCATCATTAGCTAAATTAAAACTTCCACTATTTTCAACAATAAATTCAACATTCTGTATTGATTCCTCACCATCTTTATCAAGTACAGGTGTTGGTAGTGTACTTTTTGATGATTTAGTGAATGGTTGGACCAGTGCCGACTGATTTCGAATACGTAATAGTACACGGTTATGAATAGGTAAATCCGCCCACCACTCTGTCGCAAGTTTTGCAAATAATGTCCATGGTTTATCACCGGTAACGTACTCTAGACCAGAACCTGCAGACCACTGAAGGTGATATGTGCCATCTGGAAAAATACGTCGAAGAAGATTTGTAGTAAAACGTTGTACAGCACTATCAAATCCTTTTGCAACTAAAAAGGAAGCGATTGCCTGTTGCGTTGTACGAGAATTTGATAAAGGGGTTGAAACACGATAGGCACTATCCAATAAAATAGAATGACGTGGATCATGTAAAAAGAGGGAAGTACGCACTCCAGAATCACAGAACCCAACAGTAGTAATTTTTCTTGATTTATCAATCCTTGTATTTTCTTGATTTTCAGCTATTCCTGATGTTGTTTCTGTTTTATTTTGGTCACTAAAAAAAGATTGTTCTGAATTAAAATTATTAAAATATAAATCGCTACGAATAGCATCCACATCTTTAAAAAAATACCATCTAGGTGTTGATAATGGAAATTTCCTTGAAAAAGATGCGTTAAAAATTATTTCACATAAAAGTTGTTGCAGACTTTTATGTTTTTCTGTTTGCTCCTCCATTTTAGATTTACTTACACCCCTATTGCTACGGTTAATGGTGCCACGGATAATGTATGGTACTTCCTGCATCCGCTTCGCCTCAACAGTGGTATCATGCATCCATTGTGGAAATAAGAGAAAACGTGTAGGACCTGACATAACTGGGGAAGAGACGTAACCACCAAAAAAAGGTCTTGATAACCTTTTTTTCTCTTCATAATTTCCTGCTTCCTCAATCTTTTTGGCTATTATTTGATGATTTCTTTTACGAAGTGCCTCAGTAAAGATGTGACGTGATGGTTCTGATTGTATAAGTGAGTGATACTCATTTCTATTACCTACATGATTAGAATCTCTAAGTGTTACGTTGTATTTCACGAGTTCATCTTCTGTTGTGTTTTTTTCAATACATAGTTCTGTACCAGATAACTTTTGAGTATGTAAGGACTGTGGACTCGCTCCATATAAAGGAGATGGTTGAGAGAAGTTCGACCAACGATGAGTAGCACAGGCAGCTACATCATTTTCTAAATTAATTAAAAATAACTCATCATCTTTATTAGAATTATTATTGTTCTTTTTGATTTGTTTTTGCTGCTTCACATCTGTACAGGTATAACGTTGCTTAAGCCACTCTAAACAGGCATCATCTTCTGAAAGCTTAGAAGTATTTAAGTGAAATTCAGCTGATAATGGTACAGATGCGTCCCTCATTACTTTGTAACTACTACTGCTATTCAGGGTGTGATCGTATAATTGGATTTGTAGAAAAATAAGTTACAAAAAAAGGAAAAAGAGAAAGTGTTTCGTATCAGTTGTTTTTTCCCCATGTGACAACAACACAGATCATACCATATATAAGCAAAGAAAAATAGAGATAGAATAATAATAATAATAATAATAATAATAATAATAATAATAATAATAATAATAATAATAATAATAATAATAATAATAATAATAATAATAATAATAATAATAATAATAATAATAATAATAATAAGAAGAAGAAGAAGAAGAAGAAGAAGAAGAAGAAGAAAAAGAAAAAAAGGTTATACACAACTCTTGTGAGCACCCATCTAAAGTTACGTATATCTATATCTGTCATGGTACAGAAAAGCACGATAAATACTCACGTCCAAGAAATGATAACAAAAAACAATGCCTTTATGTGCATTCTTATCGTAAGAAAAAATATATAATATTTTAAAAGAAAGCATTGCATACACAACACCTACCTAATTTTTTTTTTCTCCTCGTTTGATATAATAGATCGTGCAAACAATTCCGCCAAATAAAATTTCAGACGTAAATAAATGTGAATTAAAATACAACAAACTCTGCAATACATATTATTATGTTTTTTTTTCTCTCTTGACTTCTTCACACTATTCTACACTTCAAGCCGAGAGGTGAGAAGTCTCTTCCTGTTGCTGCTGTGCTGTTTTGAGTACCTCCATCATCTTCAGTCGCTTTGCTTTTTCCTCAACAAAATGCCACACAATTGTAGACGTTTTCACACGTTTCAGTGGTGTTAACTGAAGCAATTCGACAAATTTCAACAAATCGCCTTTTGTAAGAAGTAACTCTCGCGGAGGACGCAGTACAACTGTGTGCTCTGCCGTAATAACTTCTTCTCCACTGTTTCCGAGTTTTGCAAGAATACTGCGACTGAGGTGTCGTTCTACCGTTGGCTGTAGTGCATGTGGAAATGCCTGGGCAAACAGGTGTGTGGCCTCTAACACATCAAACGCACTCACCTCCGTTAATGCCTGTTTAAAATCCACCTGAAGTACCCCAGGCGTTGGGCGATATTGCCCATACGTGTTATAATCATTTACAAGTAAGATCTTGTGAAAAGTCTCACGTACATCAATGTCGAGGTGACTATAGTACTCATCGTCGCCTTCCTCACGGCTAACATCCCGGCGGGCTTTACTGAGTTCAGCGATATTTCCAGAGTTGTCAGGGTGTTGTTGCTGGCGACAGATATCGGTAAAGATATCCACATGCGTAAGAGATACAACGTGTAGTTGCATTAGTTCACGTAGACGAAGTGCGAAGTTCTCCATAAGACGTGTGAGGGGATCTAATGCCTCCAGTGGAACTTCATCCTTACGCTGAATTTGCAGTAAAACAGCTGCCACAGCACACATCTCGCTAGGACGAATAGGACGTGATTGAAATCCACATTGATTAGAATACACCTGTTCACAAAGTGTAATCAGTTTAGTGAGATTGTGTGGAACAGGTACATCCGGTGGAGATATGATTCGAAGTAATTCCAATACATCTTCTGAGAGTACAGTAGTCGCCCCAATATCATCTACGACGTAATTAATAACAGGATCAATAATTTCAAGATCTGTTGTTTTAAACAGACGCACGGCACGTAAAAGACGCGAAAAACTTGGTGGTGGAAAAGATCCCAGCATTGGAATAATAAGTGGTTTTATAGTGGGACGTAAATATTGTTGATGTGGGGCACCAAAGCGTGCGAGAACCAGGAGAAGTTTAGTGAACATGGATGGTTTTAACTCTGTTAACCGCTTAAATCGTTCTCTCGCCCTTACAACCACCAACAATTGTGGATCAAGATCACCTATAATAACTGCCGCATTGGCAGACTTTTTCTCTATTGTTGTACTTACTGTATCCGTAGTATTAGTATTAGAATTAGTAGTAGAAGTAGTAGAATGAAGTTGATTATCTGCTTCTTTCTTGCGTTGTAACTCTACCAACCGTTCCTGCTTCTTCTCAGACTTGATATTAGCCTCAATCGTCTCATATATACAGTTTGCAAGAAATTTAAAAGAATTCATCTGATCGTGACCCATTCTGTAAAGATTTACAAGTGCTCGATAACTTGGTAGTGCTCCTAATGGTTTTCGCTTATTAAGAACAGCAAAACGACGTCCTAAAAGGGCGAGAAATCCTTTTGGTGGAATAATCTTTGCACGTGCAAAGGCTGTTAATACACGTACTAGATCTTGAGGATCTTTATAACGATTAATGTGATGAACAAGGAATATACCCAATGCTTGAAAAAATTGTAAATCCCTCTTGCGTCGTCCGGCACTCATACCCATTACAATAATACAACGTAATACACCATCAGCATTCATTTCATCATTTGCCTTGAGAAGAATTGGATCTAATGTATTCTTCTTTACTTCATGTATATACACAGCCCCATCATCTGCATCCTCATCCTCATTATTAGTGTTATCATTATATTGATCGCTCTCTGGGTCTTTCACAGATCCCGAATTTTGTGATGCACCTTTTGCTGCTGCAGTAGCAATAACAGCAATTCGATCACGCACCATATCTTTAAACTTTATCCCATATCGCACAAGTGTAGAACGTGCCCAATGACATTCTACAATATCAAGCATCTGTTGTACATGTAGTTCATTAAGACGATCCATAATAACAGGGAATATAACATGTTCCTCCTCAGCTGATACCAATCGTTTATTCTCTGTTGCACGAAGGTACAGTACCATCATCTCCACTAGTTCTTCTATTTTAACAGTACGCAAGTATTCCTGTCTTTCAAGAATACGAGATGCCGAACCATCGGTATTAAATGCATGACTACTATTACTATTATTAATACTAGGATCCGCAGTAGCAGTAGTAGTCACTTCCTCTTCTTCCTGTTGAAGAAGAATATCAATAGGAGGTGAAGTCTTTGTACAGTGTGACTCCTGTGATAATGTATCCTCCGCTCTAACACGTTTACTCATTCCGCCATACGAACGAACTCTCTCCTCTGCACTATCATTATCAATATCATTAACATCATCATCATCATCATTATCATTCATGTGATCAGCAAATGGATCCCCGCGCATGCGTGAAGGAGCATCAGCACTGGAAGCAAACCGCATAGGTTCCACAGCCACACTTGCGAGTATGGAAGCCCCACGAGTATTATTAGTATTATTAGCAGCAGCTTCACGATCTACATTATGTAATTCTGCCATTTCTGCGTCAGACGGCATAACACGACGAACAGTTCTGCGCGGCTTCGGTGGTACAGTGTTATCTGTTCCTGATGTACACCACGCAGCAGTACATGTGAAAGCGGGATAGAATATCACATGAATACGAACAGGACGTGTGCAACGACGATACATAAAGAATAATAGATCAGATAATATAGAATGTGTTTTATTTCCTTATTTTGGTTTTGTTTATTTTTCTTTTTTGGTGTTTTTTATTGTTCCTTTAATTATGGCAATTCCCGTTAACGTTATCCACCTTATTCCCTTATGCCTATTTTATTTCTCTGTGATAAATTGTGCACTGTTTAAGAGGCAAAGCAAAAACAGAAAAAAGAAAACTACAGAGAATAAAGTTTTCAAACAATATTGTTAAGGAAAACGGGAAAAAGAAAAACAAAAATAGAAATGGTAATAATAGTAAAAATAAAATAAAATAATAATAATAATAATAATAATAATAATACCTTAAAGAACACACAAATCGAATAGATCTTAACCATAAATAGAGATAACAATAGAAAAACGAAAGAAAAAACAATGAGATAAAATCAGGCATAGAAATAACGAAAAAAAAATCAGTGCCTGTATGGACTCTCCTTAATTGTATGTGATCAACCATAAAAATATACACACACTTCAATAATTGGCATGTATTTCTCCTCCTCTGTTAGCAAATATCCCTCTTTCTTTTCTCTTCTCCTCCTACTTCTCTTTTCTTCTCGTTTCCTCTTCCTCTCCTTTTCCTTCTCCCTATTTCTATCAGTTTCCATTCTTCTTTTTTCTTTTTTCTTTCTTCTCTCTATCATCTTCTTTACAATCTTCACTAGTAAAGTGCTTTTGCCAGCAATTCCTGTACTATTGCCTGTTCCTCCGGTCCACCGTACTGCTGGGCGAGTGTCGTTGTGTACTCCCACAGACTGCGGCGTTGACGTGACAACAACAGTGGGGAGTCCTGCACAATTCTCACAAAACGACGGACTTTCGCCGCATCACATTGGCGTTGACCGAACAATCGCAATAATGAATAGTTTAACGTGTTTGTGTAAGTTGTAGTGGAAGTATTATTATTATTATTATTATTATTATTGAGAGAAGGAGGAGGAGGAAGTGTCTTATTCATGGCTTGTATACGAGAATCAATAATGCTGCTGATTTCACGTTCCAGCCATGCAGAAAGTGCCTGCGGTGGTGGTGGCGAAGATTGTGATTTTGATTGTGATTGTGTAGAAGTATTTATATCTGTTCTATTAGGAGAAAGATGTAGTTGTTTAAATAGGTACGCCCCAACAAAGAGATTGTATAAACCAACACGTTGAAATGTCGCACGCAGACGATTCATTTCTTCAGGTGTAAGTGACTGTCGTAAAATCATTTGTCGTTCATAGGCGTAAATAAAATCTTCATATACCTCTAACGCCGCCCGTGCTACTTCACCATCAATATAATGATTTACATCAACTATATTAGAAATAGAACTATCTTCTTCCTCTTCTTCAGTTTTTCTTGTTATTGGTGTTTTAATTGTTTCTGTACTTTCACGTGCATACAATAGTGATTCCTCTGCTTCCTCTACATCCTCATGTTGTACAGTATTTATCGATTTATGTCTTCGCCCATTCACAATCGCATTACGCTCCTCCCACAACTTCTCTGTAAGTGGATACTGTGGCTGGTGTCGCATGCCGAGAATAACACTGTGCTCAAGTACGCGGGAGATCAGAGAAGTGGGAACTGCACCAATTAATAACATCGCACGTAGTGGAACTGCGAAAGACTCCACACATCCACGTACACGAATTCCAACAGATGAAGTTGCGGCATATCTTCGTGAAAGGGCATACAGTAATTCCACCCAATCGAGTATTTGAGAAGCTCGCATGCCATACTTATATCGATCACAGATACCAAATATATGATCCATAAAAGGAGCGAGTGTAAGTTGCGATAACAGTGAAGTTTTCTGCATAACAGTTCTTAGTGTGGCTTTCGTTAATACAATACTGCTTGGATACGTTACACCGCGTTGAACAATAATATCCACAATTGCCTGCACCAGTTGAAGCGAATCACATCGTGTTTTACGCACACAAGTAGTGAGTAGCAATAACTGTTCACGATTAAGATATGGCACCATAGGGGCAAGAAGATAATCCGATACTCGTGCAAGTGAGACATGAATGTTTACACCGATTTCTCCTGCAATATGCATTAATGAAAGAAGTTCTAATGGAGTTAAATCCGATGCCTTTTGTACACGTTTTACTACAGCCTGTCGTGAAAGTGGTTTCCCATGCGTTTTATCATCTGCCGCACTTAACGCCTCTGCCTCAAAAACAATATTCTTTAAAGCCTTATCCACAAAATCATAAATAGTCGTTACATCCCCACACCAACGCTCTCTTCGCAGTACACGAAGTACACGAAACAGTTGTCGTGTCGTTAATCCGGAGAAAACATGACCCACCGGTGTACGAGTCTCTGTATTCTTCTTCACACTTTTATTCGTTTTCGTCATCACACTACTGTGAATCGCATCGCCTACTTGATCTCGCAGTGATCGATTCTTCTTTGCAAGCATTTCCACCGCACGTTGCCAAAAGTGATGTGGGGCGTGTGTCCTTGCACTATTCACAGCCCACATGAGTTGAATAAGCGACTCGGCATCACTGTTATTGCTATTCATATCCGATAGGGCACACTCCGCCAGAGAACCCACAAGTGCTACTTGGCCATTAAAGATTCGAGGTGAATTGATAAGTATTTGACGTGCTTCCTCACATGTTAACGTATTTTCTTGTATTAACGCCGTCACCCATGCGGAAAAACTGCGAGAGAGAAAAGAGTGATGACGACTTCCAGCGACATCCATAATATGATCAGGCCAATGCGATCGAAATAGTCGTGCGGCCACCGTCGGTGATACTTCTCTCTTTTCCACTATGCGAGAGATTTCGTGTAAAAGAATATCACGCTGAAGTGAAGAAAGGTGCGGACGTTGGGCACGTAGTTTCATGAAATGCCGTCTAACAGCCGGCACTTTAGAACGACACAACTCCGATAATTCATCTTCACGGCGAATATATTTACTGAAAGCGTTTATTAATGCTTCTGGTAAAGGTTTAGAAGATGGCAGGGAATTCGTATCTGAAATTTCATCTCCTTTATTAACCGAAGTAACGGGAGTTGTACCTTCTTTCACTGTATCATTATGATGCTTCGTATCTTTAGATCGGTGTTGCAGCTCCGATACAACAGAAGCCAAAAACGTCACTAATGGTGTAGTGTTATTATTAATATTAATATTATTATTACCATTGTTATTATTGTTCTTATTATTCTTATGGATTTCCTTCTGCTGATCTTGAGAAATCTCATTAGTAGTATTAGAAAGATGAGAATCAGGGATTGTGGCAGAAGAAGTGGCCATAAAGCATCCATGCAAGAGAAGTGAAACCGTACTGCACTTGTGTGTGGAGAGGATAAATCGTCTCATTCTGTTTTCCTTTTTTGTTTGTTTGTGATTAAATAATACCTATTATCAACGAGAAATAGCACAAAAAAAATGCAAAAAAAACTAGCAAAATAAAACCAAGTGATAACTACAAAAAAAGAAAATGTCCCATTTATAAATCTGAGATATTATACCCACACCTCTCACATACATTAAATTGGTACTCATATAACATACTACAAAACAAAAAACCAAAAAGAAGAAAAACACTATATATATATATATAAAGGATAAGTCAGTTTAAACAATTGAAATTATACAGCACCACAACGTCTACACTTTCCAGTCCCCATACGAGTCTCACGACAACCCCAACAACTCCATATTACTTGGCGTCCGTAAAGTACATCTTCACCGTGTGGTGGTAGACTTAAGTGCGGATGAATTCCTTTTCCCTGTTTTTCTTCTCTCCACCACTGCTGTGGTAAGAAACCACGAGCCACTATATATGTTTCCTGACTCTCCGGTCTACATTCAGATGGTTTATGCACATTCACAGAACCAAAGTACACTTTAGTAGCTTCTAACACGTTGTTAAAATGCGTAGAATGCATCGCCTTTGTGACAAATGTAAATAAACGCGATTGCTTCATTATTTCATGTCGTATATCTTTTCTTACTTGTGGTATTGCACTATGTGCTGCATGTGTCTGTGAAAAGAAAAGAGAGCACGCCAGTCGTAATGCACCTAAAGCCATTTGATTTTGTCCATATGTTACAGAAAGTGAAGATTGTGTCTTTACAACAGAGACACCATCATGAAGTACTGCCTGTACAAATCTACACGTTCCACTTTTATTATCATTATTATTATTATTATTATTATTATTCCCTATGTTTCGGGTAGTATATTCTTCTTCTTCTTGCTGGAGTTGTTGAAGTATATTCCTTGTGTGTCCCATCACACGTCTGTGATCATTGATATCACACTTAAGAGAAAAGAGACCCTCCATGGGTGTAATGCCACGTTGATCAAACGCCACAACAATAGGAGAGAAGTTTGTATTATTATTATTATTATTATTATTATTATTATTATTATTATTATTATTCCTTAATAAGGCCACACGCATTTGTTGAAGTGCGACTTGTGAAAATCCCCCGGGCGCTGCGGCTAGATCGACAACGGTGTGGATCCCACACGTAAAGAGATGATACTTCTCATCCAATTCTAATAACTTTAACGCGGAACGGCATCGATACATGTAACTATATATATATATATATTAATAAAGAAGGATAATTATAGTAATAGTAATAATAATAAAAGCATACAGGATTTCTTGCCAGAATGTGATGAGAAGAAAATGTGTATAGTATAGTAGAAATAAAGAAGAAAAGGAAAAAGAGAATAAGAAGAGTGCCAACAAACACAAAAACGTAAAACTTTCTTTTCCTTTCTCTTTCTCCATGTTTCCCTCTCTATTTCTATCTCTACAAGGTTTTGTGTACATTAAACGAAAGAAAAACATGTATCATCTGTTATTATGTTTTCTTCTGTCAAGAACGATAGATAAAAAAGAAAAAAAAACGGCAAGGCAGAAAAACAAAAAGAAATGAACCAGGTACAAAATGTTAAACAAAAAAGCAGAAACACCATATATATACTTATTAAATAAAAAGAAAAAAAAGGAAAAAAAAATGTACAGCACTTACGTTCTATGTAGACCCAAACACTATTACTCCCATGATGTGAGGGGTCTAATGGGAAGCAAAGAAGCACTAGATGATGAGATGGAAGAAGACGTCATTCCCTTCTCACGTGAAGTATCCACATTAACTGTAGATCGCCAATGCATTACTGCCATAACTTGTCGATATGTCCATTCAAGACTTTCATCCAATACTTTATTATTACTATTAGAAGAGGATGTAAAAGTCTCATCACGTGTTCTCATGTGAGATACAGATCCAATCCCTGTAGAACCCGGTATAGAAGCCGCATCCCCATCGCCATTAAACAGACATCGTACACTGCGCTTACTTCGCCCCACTCCATTTGAATGACGGGGAAAAGAAAAAGGTGACTGCATATGACTTTGACAAGAGAGATCAGGCGCTAAAGAAAGCGGTGAGGCATTCGGTTCACTCTTTCGTGTATTCGATTGTGTACATGTGGGAAGAAAACTCCTCTCTCGCTTAGAATGGAATGGTGAGTCTGGCACTATCAGAGTCGTCCATGGAAAAGATCCACTATTACTATTAAGAGATGAATCGGTTAATTTACGTCGAGAGGCGAGAGAAGGTCCAAGAAGAGTCAGTGGCTTTACTAACGGTAAAGGGAATACATTACGCCGTTCCTGCATTTTTAATGGATTTATAGGCTTTTCTCCGATATAGGGTAAACTGTGACGTTGAGGACGCAACGAAGAAAGAGATATAGAATTATCATGATTATCCACAACACCACTTCGTGGAGAACTTGATGGATTTCTATCATGATCTTTCTTTTCCTTTCGTTTTCGTATTTCTTTAAGGAGTTGATGTCTTCTCTGCTGCAGATAAAGTTCCTCTGTTTCAAATAAAGAGATAACACCCCATAATAAACGTGATGGTGTATTTAACATTTTAAGCAAAACTTGAATGGATGTCCCGTGAAGTGCAGCCTGTAAAACATACCAGATATTATCAGAAATGTCATGAAAGCCATTTGCTCGATATTCTCGAAATAAACTATCGGTAGGAGTTTCAGTTATAGAAGAAAAACAATTATATTCTCCATTTAACTTATCCTTCATATTTGTATCTGTTCTCTTGATATATTCTTTGCGTTTCAATATACACTGTGTAATAAGATGAAGTATACCTTTGGCAAATACAAAGATATCAACATTATAAGGAGTGAATTTGTTCTCCTTCGTCTCTGTAATGGATGGTAAAAATATATCCGGAGTTCCTAAAGGATATTCATTCGGTAACTTTACAGAACTTCCAAAGTTACCAAGCTTAAAGTGTCTCTGAGAGTGTATAAATAAATTAAAAGGGAGTGGATTTCCATGTATAATACGGGCCGCATGAAGGGCATCAAGCGCCAATAAACCGTGCTGTAACACACAGGACCAAAAACTCTCTGTTGGTACACTATAAGGAACACCACGTAGAATTTCATACGGATCTAGTGCCCATTCCATTACATTACCCATAGGAAAATATTCTATTTGTAATAAGAACGCCATATTATCATTTGATTCACCAGATACAATACTATAAGGCGATACAGTATAATATCGAACAATATGATCTGCTGCTTGTTGTTGCAAGTGTGAAACAGGAGCGTTTCCAAGTGTTAAACACTCTAATTCGGTTTTAAAAGAATCCCTATCTGAAAAGGGTATTTCTTTTACAGCATAAGGAAGACCATCTATACGATGCGTCGCAAGCCAAACAACTCCATTGCGATCCAAGTGAATAGGAACAAAACTATACACTTTTCTCCATGGTATCCAATAAAGAAATTGATAACGATGATGATGACGAAAACGGTCTCCTGGTTCAAACTCTTCATTCTCTATATCAGATAATATCGAATGATATTCATGTTCCTCATCTTCATTTTCGTGTTCTGTATGTGTAGTCATGTTCGCATCATTGTTGCCGGTATATCTCATAGATGAAATACGACAGAATAGTGCTTCTTGTTCTTGTTCTCGTTGTTCGTCAGTTACGAGATTTAAGAATTTTTCAGTTTGTTCTCTCTGTGACTCGCCAGTGGTAATATCTTGCGAAAATACAGATGCACGTTCTGGATTACCATTTCCATGCATAATATTCTTTGTATCACGTAAACCAGAGTTTGAACTCCATCTAGGCAGAGAATTCGAAATCCCTGTTGCTTCTTTAGGGAATTCATGACCTAATCGTCGAGAAATTTGAAATTCATCAAAACTGCATGTGGACCCAACATAATGTGGTGAACCATCTGAAAAGGAACCATCTCCTGTTGAAATATGCAATGGTGCCTCACATTCCACAAACTCCATTGGCAATGAGAGATCATGATTTTCCAATGTTTCTCTTTTACAGTCAGAAACACGATGAATTGGATATTCTCCATTAAGATTACAAACAACATGTGAAGTATTCTTGCAACTAAGACTTTTTTCTACTTTTTCTTTGTCTTCTTCTTCTTCGCCAGTTTGGCCAGAAGTTTCGATTTCTCTTATAATAGGGGAAAGATTCTCAGTACCACGAGAAATATCATTGAGTGAGCAACTGAGAGTATCTTGCCCCTTCTTTTTGGAATGCGAATAGGTAGAAGCAAATAGTCGTGGGGATGTAATATTAGATGTTGGAACTTGTTGAGCAAACATCACAATACACGCTTCCGCACGTTGTGGCGTACAGTACTCAATTCCCTCATTTATCATTATAGAGGGAATACCAGGGCACAACAGACCCGTACTACTACCAGCACTATTACTATTACCATCCCCGAGAAATGCAGCAGCTGTATTCATTCCAGATGAATCCACTCCACCCTTTATTACCGATGTTAACCCCCACGTAGCTGCAAAATCACGATACGGTGAACATGGATTTCTATTTGGCGCCAGCACATCTACATAACTTTCACTTCGCAACATTCCACACGCGGGGACTGGTGAAGCGCCGGCAAGACTCACCGATGATGCATGACGTCTGTGCAGAGATGGAGTGAGCATCCGCGTAGACGGCCACCGCGCCGACTTCTGTGGTGTTAACGGTACATGTGTGTTATGTGGTGTTTGGGCGGCGGAACAGGGAAATATGTTATCGGGTGGAGTGTGTGGAGAAGTGGGAATTGGCATGGGATCCACAAACACACGTGTAGACTCCACCACATCTATGCCGTAAACTTCATTTCGACTGTTGCTACTTTGCAGCTGGTGGGAGTTAAATGAGGAAAGATGCAAAGGAGCATCTGGTGTGGTATAAAGGGTGTTGTGTGTATTCATACTTGACTCCGGTCCACGAGTGGCACCAATAAATTCTGTTTCTAACCGTACAGATACACCAGCAGTATCATTCGTATTACCACGGTAAAATGTAGGCAAGAGAGTGTGTTTTTCTGTTTTACACACATTTAATGTGTACGAGCTATTTCTATTACTGCAAAAAGGAGTATTCTCTAGAGATTCCTGATAATCTCCATAGCAGTCAGAATGCTTCTGTTTGGGTTGTTGTTCTTCTTGTTCTTGCTCTTGTTGTTCTTGTAAAGCTCTCTTAGACTCCAGTGGTGAGTGAGGTGAGTATAATTGTTCGTTAATGTGTCTGGCTGTTGTGCGAGGCCAAATTCCTGTTAAGGGTGAGTGTAATCCTTCCTCGTGCTCTTCAGCACTTATGTTTGACAAACACGGAGGTTCCATAAGGCGCAAGAAGAAAATAGTAATATCTTTATTCCAAGAAAGAAACTACTTATCTTACTATCTTCTTAATAGGTTTCAATTTGTTTCTATGTTATACTCTTACCTCTGCAACTCTGTTGTGTCAATAATCAAATCCAATCATATAAAGATATAGTCACCCATGTATAACACACATGCATCATTAAAAGAGGATAGAAAAAAAAAGAGAGAAATAATGAATCCATTAAATACGAAACTAAAAATAAAAACAATAATAAAAGATACAAATGCTCAACTTAAAGAGGCAACAAAAAGAAAAGAAACTGTACTAATAGCGAAACATTATGTAATAATTGAAAATAATTATAAAATACAAAAATGCTTCAGTTCATACATAGGTACAAGAAAACAAAAAAGGGAACAATAGCACAGGAAAGAACAAACAAAAAAAAAAGCTACGCCAAGACTTCAAAGAAGTGTAACGCAGCTTGACGCCATTTTATGAAATCAGGATTTGTGTTTATACCACTTAATCCCACAGAACCGAAAACAAGAAGTCCTAAAGTAGTAAAATCAAACTCCAAGAAATCTGAGGCAGAGAGGAGAGGTAAAATAACGTCTAATACAAACGCATACAATAGAGATTCTGAAGCAGCAGTTATAGAAGATAAAGATAAAGAGGCAGCATCTTGCTTAATAGTTAAAGAAGGCCTTCTTACATCTATATTACCCTTTAGTATTTTCTGTTCATCCCTTGCACGTTTAAGAATAGTTTTTGATGATGCTCCTCCATTTGCAATCTCATCAATATGCTGACGTTCTGCCTCAAGAAGTTGTCTCATAGCTGGAATATCAGTAGCTAAAATAACACCCTTCTGATCTATATCTATTAACTTAAATGCTTTTCGCAATATCGTTGTGCGTGTTGCTACTGGCTTCTTTTTCATACTTTTTTGCTTCCTTTTTTCAGTTGCATCGCCTTCTTTGGTCGCTCTCTGTACTTCTGCACGAACTCTTTCAGAGGCTGATGCTTGAAGTTTTACAGCCTCATGAAACTCACCACACTGTTGCTTTGTCAAACGTGATCCTGTAATGAAAAATAATGTATCTTTAGATTTAGGAGGCCAGACTATACTTAGTGATTGAGCAACCTTTGCAGCAGCAGTATGCCACTCTGAAGAATTATCACCAAAAGATAATACCCCTTCACCTACAGTCTTCCTTGTAAAAGTTTGCACGTCATTCTTTAAAGAAACTGAATGTTTATCTATTTCACGAGTAGTGTGTGACGGTGATGACGGGCTATGTAGAGAGGAGACACGCAAAAAAGGTGTTGATCGCATTTTATGTGGATATATACCACTACAAGAACGATTGGGAGTAACATTACGTGTTGAACTCATTCTATTTTTTCCCCGTAAATTTCCTTTTTTATTAAATATATCATCAAAACCACTAAGTGTAGCAGCTTCTGTTGTTTGACGTCTATTAATAGCTTCTAGGACATCAGGAAGGGTATCCGCCTTACGTGCCTCCATAATACGCCGGACAAGAGATGCAATTTCCTCTCGTTGAATATCATTAAACATTTTCCAATGCTCCGTGTACATTTTTGCTTGAAGAATCCCTTCTTCTAATGTGAAGAGTGAGGAAACTGATGCAGCATCCATGGTACTCGGGTATGGCATGGGTACTACTCCTGTGGCAGAGGGAGAAGGTTCATTGGAATGTAAAGAAGATTCCATATCATCATTTCTTTCAAGCTGTAGTCTTTCCTGTTCCTTAAGATTACCACTAGAAGCACTTCGTACAGGAAGTTTAACACCATCAGAAGAAACACTTGGGGGAACTGTTAAATGAAACTGAGTTTTTGTCTCCCCATGTGTGTTCAGCTGTAGAGTTTCTTCACTTTTTCCTAGTATCTTGACAGAATTTGATTTTACCTTTCCTTTTAAAGAAAGAGAAGCATTAGGCATCGTCTCATTTCTTTGTGTAACTGAGCAAGTATTATTGGAAGGAATCTTCTTGGCCTTAGATGGTCCAATAATAAGAGGCATACCAACAGTTGCAACCACGTCATTTCTTTCTTCTGTACTAGAGACACCTTGCGTTTCACCTGGAGGAAGAGTTTTTCGCCTTAAGGTAGGTTTTTTCTCTGTTTTCTCATTTATTGATGTTGATTTCGATGCTGATACTGCTGCTGCTGATGATGATGATGGTGAGAGTAATGGGTCAGCTACTGCAGCTTTTGTAGTTGTCTGCAGCACATAATCCAGGTTGGCTGCGCCTGATACCGCTTTTGCATCTTCTGCTTTTGCTCCACCTTCTTCACTTGTTTTTAAAACAATGGTGGAGTCAGTACTATCACCAGGGTGGGCAACGGTACCTTTGGCGGTACCAATAGCATTATTCTCCTTTGCTGGAACCTTATTGGCAAGATCTTCGCTTAATGGGTCATCTACAACTTGGAACAGTATGCTATCATTTCGGGAGACATCAACCTGCTCCTGTGCATCCTGCTCTTGTGAACTGTTCGCACCCTCTATATGAAAATGAATGGACTCATCAGCACCCTCAATCTTCGCGCAGTCTGATTGCCTACGACTGGAAAGACGTGAGTCTAGTTTAGGTTCATCTTGACCAGTATTCAAAGGTGGATTCCTAACAGGAGGAATCGCAGGGATACTTGCAAAAGACAAATTACGTGAGGCAGCCTCAGTGTGAAATTGATTACTCTCACTGTACTCTGACGCTACATCCTCGTGGTCTGCTGCACCAAAATGAGATGATGTACTTGATTGACGGCGCTTAGGTGATGATGTTAATTGCTGTCGCAGATCTCGTCTTGCAGTTTGATGTAGTGGTGGTCGATCGAGCACTTGTTTAATAGACTTCACAGCCTGTTTATGAGAGTCACAACTAGGTGGCACAGAACTCTTCGCAGAGCCGTGGTCACTCTGCTCAAAAAACCTTATTGAACCAGACTCACTCATTTGGGATATCGCAAGGAATATTCAATGAAGGTATGTACAGAAAAATACCCTATAATGTAGAAAAAGAGAATGAAAAACATATAAAAAGAGAGAACATTTGCAGAAAAGTACAAGATCACGTATAAACATAATTAGAGCAGCATTCTTCAACAAGAAAGGTGAAAGAAACCAATAAAGCCCACTGATAAGTCAATTGATATTAGTATGTATTCACCTCACTTCCATTATGGATTCCCAGGCATTTGAAATATAACTTCCTGAACAGGTAGGAAATCACATACATGCCTACCTCAAGACTGAAAAAACGAATTGCAAAGTGAGTGAAAAGAGACAACAAGGATCTTTCAAACTGTAAATCTTCTGAACTACAATCCCAGCTACAGAAACAGTAGAGTTGCTGTTGAAAAATAACATAAAAGGGTTTCAATATAAACATAGACAATCGTACTTTTTTGTTTGCTTTGTACAGAATATAGATAAAAAAGAAATAAGCGCAGAAATTGGTTTCTAATAGCGAAAGTTTGGGTCCGTGGCTCTCATGCCATAACCCATATTTGTAGGTGGTGCCCCGAAATACGGAGGCTGTGGTGGAGGTTGTTGATAATATCCCTGTGGTGGTGGCGGTGGAGGTTGTTGATAATATCCCTGTGGTGGTGGTGGTGGAGGTTGTTGATAATATCCCTGTGGTGGTGGTGGTGGAGTTTGTTGATAATATCCCTGCGGTGGTCGAAGTTGTTGTTGATAATATCCCTGTGGTGGTCGAAGTTGTTGTTGATAATATCCCTGTGGTGGGGGTGGGTACTGTGGTGTTTGTGGCTGTACGGGTACACCATAGACAACGGCTGGCCCCACACTAGGATTGATGGGTGTATTGTTTGCATTGCTTGAAATAGTAGCAGGGGTTCCACCAGGAGGTGGTTTCGCACTTGGGTTCAGTGCAGGATCATTATTTATGTCAGTCGTTACCTTCCACATGTCACTTGGTAATGGATCTTTACCAAAGTCGCATGCCAACACCCGAATATGCAATTCCGCATTGGTTTTGGAGTGAGCCAGCATATACCACGAATCCTGTACCACTCCTCTCGTTAAGTTGGAGAGGGAAAGATTGTAGCTTCCCATAATGTCATCCACGATGATGTTTTTGTTCCATAATTCAACACATAACTGTACACTGTTCTCATCCGCCACCTGGAAACGAAACGTCTCATTCCACACAGGATTCAGAGTATTGTCAATGATCTTCGTCTTGTATGATTTATCCCCAAGACGGATACGACAGTAAGGATCCGGTAAGCTTATAACTTGACTGTCGTGAAGATTACGTGCCCCACAAATACATACCTGAAGCTTTCCCATTGCGTTGAACAAATGCTATCGACTACAGATCAGAGAAAAATAGAAGGAAATAAGAATAAAACAGAGAGTAAACAAGAAATTATCTAAAAAACATTGATGCAAATGAAAAAAAAAATAAGAAAGAGGTATTATTGTACCTGTAATTTCATTCCACAACGAATCCAAGAAATATCACCAGTTGCAGAAATAATAACACCACTAATAGTATAAAAAAGAAACTGTGGGAGCATTCTCATGGTCTCCAAAAAACAGGTGCTTCCATAGGAACCGTCCTATTTGACAGGAGATAGTTGGAATCTAAGGTACTAGTATTATGCTGTACAAATCCTACACGTACACGCAAGGCAAATTGTACAGAATACGACGACGCACTAGTTAAGCGAACAACGCGGTCCAAAACTGCACCTTTCCCTTCAAGTGGTATACAGAACTGATATTTGGCGAGGCAATCATCAGAGCTAAAGGTATGACGCCACAGTTCCAGCATAACTGTGGGAATTCTGTACGGCGGAGCCATCCATGGGAGTGCGTGTGATCCCATATGGTTCCCACTCCCGAGTTGCTGGTTCTGCTGCTGCAGATGAGATAAGTCCGTTGCAAACGTTTCTCCCAGTCCACCGGAATACTGGGGATATCTTGTGACAGGCCCTCTTTCTATCAGTGGAGCAGGAGTAATGGCAGAAACATGAGGAGAGAGCGCTGGTGGTGATGAAGGCGCAGGCAGTCGAGGAGGGGGAGGATGAAGAGGAGGAGAAGGAATAAGTTCAGATGGTGTGTTGTCAAGATGAAACACAAATAACTCATTCCATATCATATCATCACTATCGCCAAGTGCGTCAGTTCGTTGCACATTAGAACCTACGCGTGCCACAACATAAAGACCAGCACATTTAAAGTCTCCAGCATCCTCCGAAAGAACATCAAGATTAAGAATACGAATTTTAATTATAGAAGAAGAATTACACATTGCGACCTTATACGAAATGTTTGCTTTAAAAAAAATGAACAAATAAAAGGCGGAAAAGAAAAGTTCATAGGATCTATTTGAAGCCTTTACAGAAAATAAAAAAGAACAAAAAACTCTTTGAACACCAGTAATAAGGGAAATGAATACTAAAACGCATAAATAGCGGCCACCACGCCAAATTCAAAAAAAAGTAAATTACTTCTCTTAATTTATTTATCGTGCTCAGAATATGAAGTAGAATGAGATCTTATCTCTAAAAGCAACGCATTCTCTCTTCGTTATATATATTTATATTTATTTATTTGTTTCGCTCCTTCATTTAGGTCACCCCTATTTGATTTTTTTTTCTTTGTATTTGATACAGATACAAAATCTCTCTCCACCAATTGTAGTAGTACTACGAAAAGAAAATCAAGCTACAAAGCAAAAAAAAATAATATTTTATTTTGTTTTTATTCTACGTACCCTTTTTTCGATCAGAGGGTCTCGTAGTGCGTCTCCCAAGATACCTCACCACATCATCGTATGTCAGCACCTCCTTTTCTAGCAGGTGTTTGGCAAGTGCTTCCATATCTTCTTTTTTGGATAGTAAGAGCTTATAGGTGCGATCGTACAATTCATCTATTAGTTTCTTTGCCTCTTCATCCATTAAATTTGCTAGTTTAGTTCCAAATGGCTTCACTATTCGTGTTGCGGCAGTTCCTGGTGCATCAAATACTGCCCGCGATTCAAAGGCGCTAACGTACATGTATGCCATCTGAGTCACCTTGCGTAGATCATCACTAGCTCCTGTAGAGAGGTGATTAAAGAATATCTTTTCCGCGACACGTCCACCTAATGTGACGCAAATAGAATCCCGAACTTCCTCTGCGGTGCGCATGGAGTTTTCACTTGGCAGATACTGCGCGTACCCCAGCGCGGACCCTCCTCTTGGGACGATGGAGACTTTCATGAGTGGATCGGCGCGTCGCAAACACCATCCGGCGACGGCGTGTCCGGCCTCGTGGTGGGCGACGACGCGGCGCTCGAAAGGCGTCAATACGCGGCTGCGGTGCTCCACGCCGGCGAGGACGCGATCGACGGAGCGCTCGAGATGTCGCACGTCGACGTGACCGGCGGCCTCCCGCGCGGCGAGAATGGCGGCCTCGTTGCAGACACTCGCGATGTCGGCGCCGACGAGGCCCGGGCAGAGATCGGCCATGCGGGCGGCGTACGCCTCGAGGAGGGCCCGCTCCCGGACCCCCCGCTGGGCGAGGCGGGCGGTGAAGTCGAAGGAGGCGTGGCCGAGTCGCCGCTCCTCCGCCGCCAGCCGCTCCCGCTCCGCCTCCAACTCCGACTGCAGGCCCCCCACCACCAGCGCCGAACACCCCACACCACCACCACCGGTAGAAGTAGAATTAGTGGGAGAGATGGGATCTTTGGGATCTTTGGGGTCTTGGATGGTTTCTGTCTGTTTCGCTGGGTCTTTTCTCTCCTCGGGGGTCTCGTCAGAGGTCACACCCTCAGAATCCTTGGTGGTCTTTGCTCCCTCCTCCCCATCTTCCACTAGCTTTAAACCACTAAGGTGTACCTTAAAAATATCTACACGCTCGGAAAGGACAGGGACATCAATGTGAATAATACGGTCAAACCTTCCAGGACGAATAAGGGCAGGATCTAACTGCTCCTGAGGTACATTACTTGATGCAAGAATCATAACATCACCACGACTTGCTGTACTAAAACCATCTAACTGTGCTAGAAGCTCATTTAGAGTATGTTCCTGTTCTTGTTTTTCACCATGTCCTGCACCACTTCGCTTAAGACCAATAGCATCAATTTCATCAATATATACAACACAACGTTGTCTTTTGGCTACTTCAAAAAGTTGACGAACACGCAATGCACCCATACCAACGTAGAGTTCTACAAAATCTGATCCACATACAGGAATAAATCCAACACCACTCTCTCCTGCAACAGCTTTAGCCAATAATGTTTTTCCTGTTCCAGGAGGTCCAAGTAAAAGAGCACCTGTTGGAATTTTTGCCCCTAATGAAGTGTAACGTTCTGGATGGCGCAAAAAATCCACTACTTCTGTAATTTCGTGTTTTGCTTCCTTCATACCTGCAATATCATGAAATCGTGTATTAGAAGTATGTTCCACACGAAATACCATATCTTTAATTTTTTGTGATTTCTTTCCGGCTTCCATAGTCATTGTAAGTGATTTTCCAATAGAATTAGAAAGAATCATTACAAAAACAGGAAAGAATACAAATGGTACCACCCAAGCAAATATACCAAGTCCTACAAGTGCAGTTTCCGCTAATGGTGTACCTTTTACAACTACCTCAAAAGTTTCAGAGTTTGAGCCTTCTAATTCTTTTTTTTCTAATTTTGCCTTTATTTGTGCCTTACGCAGTTCATCCAAACGTTCTTGAGTATGCTGATCATCCACTAGTCCAAGATATACTTTGGCATCTTCCAAGTAAACTTGCGCATAATTATGATAGAGATGAATACCTTCAACGATATCAGCATGTTTAATAAGTGACGCCCAACCTGTTTGCTTACCAAAAGGCTTGGACAACCTATATAACACATACGATATTCCAAACATTACCAATACAAAAAGCACAGCACGTGCAAAAATAAATTCTTCATTACCATCATCATCTGAAGACTTTGAATCATCATTATTACCATCATTTTTCTTTTTATTACTACCTCCATTCGGTTTAGAACCACCTCCATCTTGCTGCTTTGACAAATCTGCATGTTTCACACCCAACGTTCTTCGCAATGCCAGTAAAACATTTTCCCAATAAACTAAACTCCTAGTATGAGATGGTAACAAAAGCATAACATCTCTACGAGCTGTACTACAAGAGAGAAACCGTTTAAAACGTCTGTCGTCATTTATATGACACCGTTGTAGACCTCCAGTGCTCATGAAATACTTTGTTGACTCCACACTGCACGACCATAGTGGGGTGCATTTAAGCAACTGGCGATGAATGGCGAAACGTCGACTAGATGTAGAATAATGCCTTAACATGCCTCTCCCTACGCTCTAGAGAAGAAAGAAAAAAAGAGAGAAAATAAATATAGAGTCAAACGAAAAAATTGCCAATAGTTTGCATAAAAAGGAAAAGGGAAAAGGAAAAGGCTCCCGAATGAAAGAAAGAAAAAACAAACAATAAAAAGAAAATGAAAAAAGAAAATATTTTGAAAAAAGTAAAACATATGAGCAACAAAAGAAAGAACTTATTGAACAATCCTCTAAAGAAAAAAGCTGTTAACAAAAAAAAGCCTCCTTATTTCCAATGACATTACCATACTTGTTGCCGATCAAGCAATACACAAGTATGCAAGTAATTCACAGAAAGCTTTGTGAAATTTTCCATGAAGGAAATGTAGAATGCAAAATTAATGGAGACTAAAAAGGAGCAATTAAGGAATCAAGAAAAAAGAAAAGTAATGGAAGAAAAAGAAAAAACGACAAATTACCATTGAGAGCGAGAATAAACTCTTCTCTTGGTATAAAGCACATTATTACTGAAATGTGATGTGAATTTCTTTTTTCTTTTTTTTTCTTTTGTTCGTTTAGTTCCTATTAGGCAATTGGGAAGAACCATAAACATCTTGTGTTTGCCAGACAAACGGCACTGGACCATCCGTTGGCCTGTTTCTTGTTGTACGTCCTACGACAAGGTCATTAGAATTAAATAAAGAAATAGGTCCGTCAAAAGAAGAAGCCATTCTTTGTGTGTTATTATAATTATTTGCCTGCGTCGATCTATAATCTCTCCCACTTGGCTCTACAGAACCCATTCGTACCGGATCAAAATGTTTTCTAGTAGAGGCGCCTGCATTAAATTCATGGTGAGATGAAACATTGCATGAAGCATCCTCATAACGCTGAGTAAGAAGTGGTGTAGAAACCTGAAAAATAATAGGACGTTCACTGCCTGTTTCTTCGCGTGAAACATTATGATCATATACACCTTGTTTGGCAAAAGTATTTGATGCTGCAGGATCATTTGAATAATTTCTCCATGAAGTATCCAGTTGAGAACTTCCTCGTAAAAGCGATGCTCTTATTGCTGTTGTTGTTGTTGTTGCTGTTACGGATTGTGATGGATGAGTTCTCGCTGAATATGAAGGATTTACCACACTTGATTTCATTGACTTTCTTGGGGTTTCTTTCACTGGATGTAATTCACTCTCTTCACAGTTAGGGGCGGCTCTTTCAAGTGCGGAGACGACAGAGAGAAGATAACCCGCATTAAGGCTAATATAACGACGCATAGATATATCCGCCACACGAGATGCCTGTTCCATGAGAGAATCGAAATAACCATCAAATCCCTTCTTTTGTCGTTCATACGTACCTTGTGTAGAATCACGTGAGGCCACACGTTTACTGTATGTTTTACTTTCTTCCAAACTTTTCTGTTTTCTTGCATACTGCATTTCCTTCTTCTCCACCTCTCTATGGGTCGCATTATACTTTTCTAGTGCTTTACGACACACACGTGCTTGTTTCTCAGCTGCGGTGAGTGATGTCTGCAGTTGGTTTACTGGATCCACCACATCCTGATGCACTAACTTGTTATATGTGAGAAAGTACATGCCATCTTTGAGTTTTCGCATTTCTTCTGTAAATCGTTTCATCATTGTTTTTGTCTCTTCATGGCAGAATCGCATAGATGTGATGGAATCGAATGCCACACTCACTTCCTCAAAGGCACCTCGAAGTTCATTCATCACTGCCATTGTGCGATGCATGGCCTTTTCAAAGCAACGGAGAGACTCACGCAGGGAATTCATATCTTTACATTTGGTACTAAAGAATTGATCCTCAAGCATGATATCAATAATATTATAATAAATAAGTATATTAATATAAATATAAATAAAATAAAATAAAAAAATAAAAAATATATAGATTCTTCCGTTTCCTATTGTAATTAGAAGAAGAAATAAGAAAAAAAGAAAAAATCATGTGTAAAGTATAAAGAAGAGTATCCGTAACACCAAGAAATACATATATAAAAGAACAAAAAAATACAACATAATCATCCAAATTATTAACGAATTCATTGAAATAGAAATCCAATAACAAAATGGTATAATAAAATCAGAAAAAAAAACAAACAAAAACGAGCAATAACAAAGAAGAAAGAAGCAAAAAAAGATAATAATAAATCTTCAAAAACGCTCACTAAATTTCTTAACATACATAAATACATACATACACACTCTACCTCAGAGTAGAGATAATACCATTCGTACCCACTATTTAATCTATCATCACAGAGAACAGAATCTACTTGTCCCTTCGTCTTTTCCTTTTCTTTTCTTATATATATATATATATATATATATATATATATATGTATGTATGTATATGTAGTATTACGTATACTCTAACACTTACATCCACGTGATCCCTTTTCTTTTGCTTTATTACGCGAACAACAGGACAAATTGACCTTTTCACTCTTCTTCCTACTTGGCGCCACCGAAGCCGCTGATTGAGGTGAAAAATTATTTCGCGCATTTACTTCCGCACATGTTAACCGTTGATTAAGTTCTTCTTGAAATTCAATAGAATTAAGACTACTCTTATCATCCTTTTCTCGTCCTTTCTCTTCCTTTCTCTCACTTCCTGGATTGGACTCACTAAAGGCTACATAATCTCTAAGAACGGAAAGATCCACTGGACGACTATGACCACTCGCCGTGTGGGATGCATACGGTGGAGGAGAACTGCAGCGACTACTAATTAACTCTCTGCCCAAATCACTCTTTGGTGAATCACAGTTATCTTGAGAGGCAGTAGTTTCTCTACTCTTATTATTTTTACTATTATTATTATTATTATTATTATTATTATTATTATTATTATTATTATTATTATTATTATTATTATTATTATTATTATTATTATTATTATTATTATTATTATTATTATTATTATTATTATTATTATTATTATTATTATTGCTATTATTACTATTGCTATTACTGTTGTTGTTATAACCAGGAATAGATGGCACACATGGATCTACGTGTTTTGCAGGTTTAGGATCATCTTTGCATGATGATGATGATGAAACTTGTTGCGGCAATACACTATTATGATTCGCACTATTACTGACTTTATTTGTTTCACAACTTCCACCCTCAAGTGGAGAAAACTCCGTTGATACTTCAGAAAGTACGCGTTTCATCTGATTATCTGATACAACAGATGCTTCCTTCTTTACCGTCTTTAATACTATAGGCGTACGTGGAAGAAGAGAATATTTCATTTTTTCTTCCTTTTCTTTTTCTTTTTCTTCCTTCGGTGTTGTTCCTGTGTCTCCACTGTAGTTATTAAGAAGTGTTTGACAGAGTGTGTTTAGTAACGCACTCACACCTGTACTTGTTAGTGCACTCACTTCACAATAGTGCACATCTGGTAAAAGATCCAGCAGCATGGACTGTACATCTTGTTGGGTCACTAACACCGCACTATTACTATTACTATTACCAGTGTGATTAATAGTCTTTATAGGCTCACTATTATTATTATTACTATTATTATTATTATTATTATTATTATTATTATTATTATTATTATTATTATTATTATTATTATTATTATTGGAATGCACTGTCGTTTGTGTAGTCGTATTCACAATATCATTTCCATCCTTATTCATATGAAGCAGAAGATCCACTTTATTGCCCACCACAATAATATTCTGTAATTCCAAACAACTATTATACTTCGCAGCTCTCTCTAGATGTGTATGAATCAGTGATTGCAAACTACGCACATCACACACATCAAATACCGCTAATATCGCAGAGGCATTTCGATATGTTGTGGCGTGTACGGCGGCGTATCGCTCCAAACCGGCGGTGTCCCAAAACTGCAATCGCACATGTTGTCCATCACGTACATCGCGTACAACACGAGAAAAAAAGTCCGTCCCCACCGTTGGCACAACACCGAGTATATCATCATCATTATTATTATCATTATTATTATCATTATTATTATTATTATTATTATTATTATTATTATCATTATTATTATTATCATTATTACTAGAGTTTGTTTGCCTGAGTGATGTATAGGGGGCTGTTAAGAGACGCTTTACAAGTGATGTTTTACCAACACTGTACTCCCCAACAACGACGACTTTAAACACGAATTCCTTTTCAGCGGTGCGGCAGTCCTTCTCTTCGGTGGCGGTGAAACTGCTGTTCTCTGCGGTGTTGGAGCCGGGATGGGTGTCCGTCGGTAATGAGTGATCAGACATCTTTTTTTTGTTTTTTTTCTTGATTTAAATATATAAATAGATATATGGATGAAGAGATTCAACGCAAAGAAATAACAATGATATATATATATATATATAAGAAGAAAAAACAAAAGGAAAAGCCTCGTAAAAATGAACATTGAAGAATTAGAATCACTGTAACTAAACAAAAGAAAAAAGAGGAAAAAAAGCAACATTTAAATACCGCAATACACTAATATTTGCACCTGAAGTAAAACCGGTGATTGAAATCCCATGAGAAAAAACAAAAGAGAGAAGAAAAGAAAAGAAAAAAAAAGGAAAGAAAAAAAACACCGACATTGGATTAATGAAGACTAATCAAATAACAGGAAAACAACAGGAAGAAAGTAAATAACGCAAGTACTAAATTTATTACTATATATATATATATATATATATATATATATATATATATAGAGAGAGAGAGAGAGAGAAGTTGCGAACGCTCAACAAAGTCAGATATATATATATATATATATATATATAAACACTTGTAGACAATAACACTGACGCATAAACATATAAATATAAATAACGATTTATAAAATAAAAAGGTCGCCAGTAAGAATCTATACACTGATACTTTGATTCATAACGTCACATATTTCTTTCTCTCTCTCTCTGTGTATAAATAGGGATGGTCCTGTAGTATTTACTCTTTGTAATTAAATAAGATAGTATTATTATTATTATTATTATTATTATTATTATTATTATTATTATTATTATTATTATTATTGATTTGGGATAAACTTGTTGTATTTTCTTTTATTTTCTATTCTTGTATTTATTGAATTTGGAATTACTTTCCCAAAAAGAGGTCAAATGCCGCAACTGTTTTTATAGTGCATATAATGCCCACAAGTGTCTTCATCTCATTATCCCCTTAATCAGAAGAAAAGCACGAGACACAAATAAAGATAAGCGTATAAATATGAGGAAATCAAATCAACAATCTCATATCAATTTCCTTTTTTCTCTTTTCTTTCTTTACAGATATTATATATATATATATAATACGGTATTATTTATACCGATTAACTTACTGTAAAAACAAATTATCGTTCAAATAATAATAATAATAATAATAATAATAATAATAATATATCCATATATATATATATATATATATATATATATATTATAGAGGCAAAAACAGGAAAAAAACTCAATTGGATAGCGCCGTAACGCTATTCTTTTTAAGTCCTCACTTCTTGCGACTCTTATTTTATTTTCTTCTCATTGGTTTCAAAATAAGATCAATAACAGATTTCTTTTTTTCATTTTAGTTCTTTTTTTGTATTTGTTCTTCTACATTTTGTTATCTTTTATTACCTCATGATTTTAAACACTAAAATCTCCATTACTTTTCTTATTCTTCTTTGTCTTTGCTTTCCTCATCTCTTTACTCCACCAGGCAACTTTATTTTCACGGTTTTCAACTCCCAGTTTACCATTATATCGGTGTTTGGGTGGAATGCTGAGAGTTGATCTAATAACAGCAAGTTATGCAGATATATATATATATATATATATATATATATATGTATATTTATATTTATTTATTTATTTATATTTATATACAGATAAATGGATAAAGAAAGATAATGGAGGAAAAGCTGGCATAGTGTTAAATTCGCAACAGTGATAAAAAAAAAAGCAAAAAAACGAAAACACGAAAAAAAAAGATATAAAGCAAACCAAAGTCAAAAAGAAAAGCAAAATACCAAAATGCATGGAAAAAAAAGGTAGTCTATTTTATTGGAAGAATTGATTTGTTTTTTATGATTTTATTCGTTTTTTTTTACAGTTTTGAACACTGGTTTGTTTACTCTTTCCTTTCTTCAAAAATCTTTATTTGGTATTTTTTTTCTTATTCTTCTAGTTAGCATATAAATAGGAATGACCCTAAACACATTAAATATTGCTTCATGAATTCAACAACAACACCATCATTCTTTCGTTTTAGATTTACTTGTATTTATTTAATTTTATTTATTTTCTTTGCAACGTTCTGTTCTTCTTCATTTCTCTCTTTCTCTCTCTTCCCATATTCGTATATACATTATATAAATAAATAAATATATATATATATATATATATATATATATAATTAATCCCATCGAGAGAAGAAGGAAAAGCCAAAGCAGCCCACATTCACCACATGATGCGATGAACTCTGCGCCTCCTCTTCACTGCAGTCCTCTGAAATTTCATTTAATGTTGTGGCCGCCGGCACCCACGCCATTTCACCCAAACTGCCGACTTCTCTCTCTTCTGCCACTTCTGTGAATTGTAATCCCTTTTCTTCTTCTTCCTGTGATGGTAATAACGCAAATGCCATACTGCTGGGAGTATTGAGAATCTGCACTCCTGAACGCATACAAACAGACGATGACAATAATGAAGATGATGAGAGTGATGGCGTAGTAGCCGCAGTCTCGGTTTGTGTACGGTGGAATATATTACTATTACTATTACTATTACTATTAATATCTCTTTTTGATTGTGCGTGGCGAATATGACGTAACTTCCGTTTCTTGCGATTCCACAAAACACTCGCGCGAATCTCCGCATCTTGTGCCCGCCACCAATCCATTGGAATATAAATTGATGTGGTCTCCTCACTTCTCTGCATACTATCCAGTGAACTGGCCGCTATAGTATCGGTAGTATTAGTAGTATTAATAGTATTAATAGTATTACTAGTATTAGTAGTATTACTAGTATTACTAGTATTAGTAGTATTAGTAGTATCGGTAGTATTAGTAGTATTAATAGTATTACTAGTATTAATAGTATTACTAGTATTAACAGTATCGGTAGTATTAGTAGTATTAGTAGTATCGGTAGTATTAGTAGTATCAGTAGATTCAGCAACAAGTGTATTACTGTCTTTATGGGTTTCCATCGTAGAAGTTTGAGGTGTGGACTGTTCACCCATCACAACAGAGGAAGAAGATAAAGAAGATAATAAAGACGATGATGTTTTTTCCTTTTCTTCTTCTTTTCGTACTGTTACTATTGTTGTTCTTTCGTGCATACGTTTCCACTGTGTTTGCAGCCACTGTTCCACTTCCCGCACGGCTATTTGAAGTTCACACTGCCGTTCAAATAACTCCATGGAGGACAAAATAGTGGCGGCCACTCCAACACTCCCAGCCGGCATTGATGTAAAGGATAAAGAAAGGGAAGTATTATTATTATTATTATTATTATTATTATTATTGTTATCAGTAGTATTAATAGTATTAATATCATCCACATCCATGTAATGATGTACTGCCGCAAAGAGGGCATCCCACTTTTCATTAAATTGATACACATAATACTCATAATCAAAGTTACCAGAACAAAAATAGACATAGTACTTATTCTGTGTAATAGATAATATGTCCCCCATCTCTCGCTCATTATAATTATTATTACTATTCATATTGATATTATTTAGATTCATCGACTGTAGATAACTTGGTACATAATACACATAGAGTTGTGCTAAACGTAAGTGTAATCGCCACGCATGCCGCATAGACTCTGCGAGAAGCCACATTAATGCAATAATCTGCTGTGATCGCTGTGCAAGTATAACACGATCAATGTATTGACGAGATTGCAGAGAATACGATCGTGTTCTTTTCACCGTTGAGGGAATTGTATTACTATTCGTATTACTATTCATATTCGTATTACTATTACTATTAGTATTGTTAGTAATAGTACTCGTATTAGATACACTTGAAGAGATATCACCATCTACCTGAGATGAGACATCTCCACTCTCATTATTATTATTATTATTATTATTATTATTATTATTATTATTATTATTATTATTATTATTATTATTATTATTATTATTATTATTATTTATTATTACTACTTCTCTTCCTTCTCCTATTATTGCTGTTCCCTTTCCTCTTAAATCATCCCGGCGTTTGTAAAACTCACACAGTCGATTCAAGTCATTTAGATCAATCGCATCATCACTCTCAATAAAACTCATCTCCTCTTCACTTTCTACAACAGAACTCTGCTCTAATTCATCCATACCACTTGTTGTTGTTAATCCGATTTCTATTGATTGATGTTGGGCCATGGCCGCCTCTGTGAGTGTCCAACTCCTCATCCCCACTCTATTATTCTTATTATTATTATTATTATTACTATTACTATTAATATTATCATGACAGTTCAGTGATAATTTAGATTCCACTCTGCCCTCCAGTCGCTGCCGCTCCATCTCCGCAAGTATTTCTTCATCTCTCTGCAGTTCTCTGCGCCGCCGCTGCGCCTCTCGTTCCTCCCGTTGTTTGCGCTCCTGTTGCGATCCACCCAACACCGTATTAGTATTAGTAGTTGTTGTTGAGATCTCACTATCTTTTTGTTGTTGTTGTGGGGAAGAATTGTAAGAAGTGTTGTTGATGCATTCATTACGGCGTGTGTCTGTGACGCTAAACCTCGCCGGGGCCACACGGTGTTGGGCAGGCACTGCAAAGAGACTCCTCGACATACTTCCATTATTATTATTATTATTATTATCACTATTAATATTACTATTGCTATTTATATCCATAGTATTCTTACTAATAGTATGATTAGTTATATCTATTGAGTGGGTGTTGTGGAAGGGGCTGTGGATCTCCGGCGCACACAACAGACGGCGCCACAAGGGAAGTCGATCACCGTAAACTCTCACGCCTGGCGATGTTGTTGGTGTACATATCTTCATCCCATTATCATTATTAGTATTATTAGTATGAATCGTATTACACTTACAATTGCTATTAAAGGCACTGCTAATAATGGTACTAATTATACTATTCGTATTATTTCTAGTTGCTCTTGTGGTGGGAGTTTCTGTTTGGATCGCAATAGGCGTAGAGGATGACGATGTGGACTCGTGAAACGGTGTACTGTGGCGTTGAAATAGTAATTGCACAAGATTGACCATATATAAATATAAATAAATATATATTTATACAAATATATATTTATATTTTTATAAGAATGGATGTTTTCTTCTCTTTCTCTTCTTGCTGTTGTGATGATTATCACTATTACTACTATTATTATTCACTATTGGATGGTGTACACCTTTTTAGCAGAATGTATGTTTGTGTGTGTGTGTGTACACGGAAATACTAAAGAGAGATAACCGTAAAGAAGAAGAAGGAATAAGAAGAAACATAATATCATAATAATAACTATCGTCAGTAACTACTACAAGAGAGTAGATGATATATATATATATATATAAGTAAGAGACCATAACAAAGGGAATACTTAAGTCTATGTGAAACACCACCACTAATTACTATTATCATAATCATAATCATTATTACTACTACTATTACTACGAATACGAGTACAGAGGAATAGTAGTAGTAGTAGTAGTAATTTGAAGTAATAGTGGGAAAACATAGAAATGAGCGATGTGATATATAGAAAATAGAAACAATAAAAAGACAAAGCCAAAATGAACAAAAACAAAAACAGAAACATCACATCGCATCAAATAGATGGATAAATAAATTGATTAATAAATAGAATGATTGATATCGACCTATCTATCTATCAGCCACTCATCCATCCATCTATCTATCTCTTTCTCTTGCCCTGTGATATCATTCACATGAATATATATATATATATATATTCATTTACTTTTGTATTATTGCAGTACATGGCAGAGATGCCACCAGAGGCATTATGAACAGTAATAGTACTATTGTAATACAGTCAAGAATGGGATAAATACAGACAAAAAAAAACAGAAACACATACACACATATACACATATACAGACATATATATAAATAGATACGTATATGTGATATAATACGAATGAAAAAGCAACACAAACACATAAATAAATAAACTTCATGAGAACTAATACATCCTTCTCCCCATATCATGATCATCATCATTATGACTATTACCATTAATACTATAATCAGTAATAGGAGAAGAAGGGACAGTAGTAGTAGTAGTAGTAGTACTATTAGTTGAAATACCCATCTTTATTATTCTTATTCTTCTTATGCAGTTTTTATTTGTTCCTCTACCATTACAATAATAGTAAACCTAAATTGCATTCATTTCCCTCTCACTATACACATACCCATACATAATGTGTATTTCTGTGAGTAAAGGATGGCTATATCTATACTTCTCTTCTAACACTGCATATATATATATATATATATATATATATATATATATACATTTCATACATTCCCTATTTTTCTTGCAATACGCAGGAATACATTACAATACATACAATCTTATCATTAACACGTAGACTGCAATAATATTGTTAGTTCACTTTCCTATTCAATTCTATGCATTTCCTTTCCTTTTCTTTTTTTGTTTTCTTTCTTTCTTTTTCTACATTTCTCCTTATTTAATGGCTACTACCATTCCCAAATAACAGAAAAAAAACGAATTCCTTATATTCATATACCCATATTACATCCCCCTCCCAAGAGAACGAAAAAAGAAACAAATAATTATATAAATAAAAGTTCTCCTCTTATTAATACAAGCCCTCAATACTAATCCCAATAAAGAACAATCCCCATACTTCTACTTTTCCTTTTTTTTTTTACTTTTTTTGTTTTACTTTCTTTTGAGCATCCTTCCATACACAAATGGAATTCTACGCCTCTTCCGCAGGAGGCCACCATTACCCTACTTACTACATGATAGATGCACCCATTCTCTTCCATTCTCTCCATGTTAGCAATAGTAAAACAAGGAGATATATATATATTTCCTAGGTATATAAAATGCTATATAAAGTTATACAACTCACTTGGAAATGAGCTGATAAATCCATACATATATTTACAAATGTGCATATATTTATACACACACAAATATATATATATATATACACACATGAAAAGTAATAGGTATAGATAGATCGGTTGCTTTGAAATGTGAAGGAAAAATATGTGAACGATACATCAGTGGAACAAAAAACAATAACAACATTGAATAACATATACTATTTTCATCAATGCTCAAAAAAGAAAAAAAACAGGCAAAAAAAACTGAAAATGGATTAAAAATTCGCAGTGAAGAAAGCAAATAAATAAATAAAATCAAACAAAAATGGAGACAATCGGCCTTCCAACATAGTGCAAACGGAAGAAAATTAATTCGAGGCAGCAAACCTCCTCTTTCTATTAAACACAGACACACACATAGAAGAAAGATAAACCAAAAAAAAAAGCATTGATACGAATGCGCACAAGCATACTACTTTAAACAATCCACTGGAATCATTTCCTTTTCATTTCATTTCTTTTTTCTCACTTTCTCTTTCAAATCTTATTTTTCGTATTTTCTCTTTCTTTTCCTTTATTTTGGGTCTTTCTTCAGTTTTATTTTTGATGATGGTTCTTGCTACTTATTGTGATGCACTCTTGTGTGCAATGATAAATGTACTCATCCTTCTCTCTCACCCTCTCCCTTTTCTTTCTTTCCGATTCCTTTTTATTTCTCCTTCTTCTTCATTTCCTTCTCTCTTCGTAGATCAAACAAAAAAGAAAAAAGAAAAACAAGAAAAGAAAAAGAAAAAAATAAAACAGATCCCATATCACATTCCCCCTGCTGGTTGAAACAACTGTATCATGTGATGTGGGGGGAGGACTCGCCAGAACACATCCCCCACAGCCGCACTCACATCAAAGGCGTCAAAGAAGACGGCGAGAAATTTACGGTCATTTAACTGCGGAAATAACATTTCACGGAGATGATGCACACCGCCCTCCAACAGCATTTCTTCTAATTGCTGCAGTGCAACACCAAACACTTCTTTGGCTCGACGGACAATAAGAACATACACACATCGTGCCACCACAGGATGGGTGGTCTCCATTGCTAGAGCAATCGTGAAGAGTACATTCAGTACATATGTGTGAAGCTGTACATTGCATTGATATATCTGTTCCTGTAGTAGTTGTTGTTCTTCGCGGTTTTGTACATTATCATTGGTGTCCTCCTGGTCATCTGTTGGTAGAATACCCATTGCGGCATTTAACACGGCAGCCTCCTGTTCATCTTCGTCATTCATATTTACAACACTAAGGAAATCAAATGTCTGTAATAGTGGATTGAAAGTACATGACACATCCTCATCACATCGACTTCCTTCCATTGCTGCAGAGTCTTGTGTAAAGTTTGACTCTAGGGTATTATTTCCTACCACCGATATCGTCGCATCTCTCATCCCAATATCATTCACCTTATCCTGATGAATTCCTTGTTCTTTTCTTTTTAGTATATGGGGTGATGTTAATAACGGTGATGACGGTAACAAAGAGGAGGAGAGTGTGGGTAGATGTAAACGTGTACAAGGTATCATATTACAGCATGTTACCACACTATGAATAGCGGAAAGTGCCTCCTCTATATTTCCCTTATAGGCATATAGCATACAAGTAAGAAGATGCGTCACAAGACGAAGTTGTATAAATTGCTGTTTTTGTTCCACCTCTTCTATATGTGTTACCATGGAAGCATCCAGTACTCCACCCATTTTATCCACCTGTTGATCTACCAAAGCGAGAAGGGTGCGAAGAGCTCCAATAGCGTCATAGAGTTGTTCACCAGTCGCAATATACCGCTGGGCGCAACGCATAACCGTTAACACCAATGCCCTTGCACGATCGAGAAGATACATCTGTGAGGCAGTAGAAGCAGCAGCCGTAGAGGATGATGATGATGGTGATAGCGAAAAACCATTGACACCAACAGAGAGAGCGGTGTATGAAAGTTTTAGCGGTGGTGATGTGTGTTCATCGTGTAATGAGAATATATCATCACTGTATGTTTCACGGTTACTATTTCCTACCACATGTGTTTGCGCTGTAGATTGATTGAAAAATATTGGAGTGATGTTACGTGCGCTTTCAATGTTGAGAGCAGGGTTGGTATTTGGCCCGGATACATGCATCAATGGCGTAATACCCGCTGACTCATTATCCGAGTTTGAACCAGAAATAGAGTGATATCCCATATAATGTTGTTGTTGTTGTTGTTGCTGCTGTTGTTGAAGGTGCTGTTGTACCAGTGGGAGTTGTAATGGTACGGATGGGGAGAGGGATGCCCGTTCTTGATAATGATACGAATGTGTATAAGTATAAGTATGATGAAGATTATGGTTATTATTATTGTTGTGTTCATGTATTTCATATCCCTCTTCTTTCCCTCCTCCTTGTTTTTCCTGCGTTGGGTGTAACTCATGAATACTCCCCATCTCACTCATCTTCTCCATTCTATGCCGTGGTGCTGGTATATGATGATATCGACTCCCATTAGTATTATTACTATGGCTACTGTTGTTAACAGGTTGTTGACTACCGCTGCTATTACTCCGTGCACCCCCGATTCCATTATTTCCATTTCCCTCTTTCCGCTTCAAGTTGTGATAACTATCGACGGCCTCTTTCAGTGTGCGGTGGGCGAAGTTGCCGGTCCCAAAAATACACGCAATGCCGGCAGCCTCATCGGCGTCGTGGAAGACGCGGTCGACAATTGCCTGTTTCGCCGCGGTGCACTTCAGCCGCAACGGCGGCCGGCCGGCGCCATTTGGGAGTTCCGTCCCGCTCCGCCGCAACATCTCCACCGCCCCCCGCCGCTCCGCAAACTCCACAAAGCCGTACACCCAATGCTGCCCGCCTCCCCCACTATTATTATTATTATTTAGTACTGCAGAGGAGCCGCAGAGCCGAACTCGCGTGTAGCGGCCGCATTCCCCGCAGAGTGCCGCGAGATCGCCCTGCCGCATGGATGTCGGGAGAAAGCGGAGGTGCACTGTGCGGGCCAGCAGGGCGGCATCGGTGGCGATCAGGCGCTGGCGTGTGGACTTGGGAAGGGCCTTATAGGCCTGGTGCTGGCGATGTAGATCCTGCTGCTGTTGTTGTTGGAATAATAGCGGCGATGACTGCAACTCTTCCTCTTGTTGATGTTGGTGGGTGTCATCGCTGTTGTTGTACGGGTCGTCGGTGCGGGTGTGTGGGAACAATGAAGATGCGGATGGAGATGGGGGAGTCGTGGAAAACGGACGTGATCGTCGGCCCATTTACTTCAATAAATAAGGGCAAATCTACCTATGCAGATATATATACTTATATAGATATCTATGTACAAACAGATAAATAGATAGACAGATAGATAGATTTTGTTGTATATATATATATATGATTGTATTTTTTCGCTTGTGTATTTGTGTGTGTGTGTGAATATGAGCTAATTGTATCACCTTTTTCTTGCTCTTGTTGATATTGCTGTCTTGAAATCGTGTTTTTGTGTGTGTATGTGCGAGTAAGTATGTGGCTGGCACTGTGTGTGTGTGTGCGTTTGTACGTGTAATGGGGGCTTTTATTTCTTTCCCTAGTTCTAAACTGCGTGTATTTCTCTACTTCTCCTACGTGTGTGCTCGTCCCACTCACTCTGCCGCTAATACTCGCCTCCCACAGTCTCCTCTCTCTTCAAAACGTACAATCGTGCCTAGCCGCAAGAGCAGTTTCACGAAACCTAAACGTCCACACAACATATATATATATATATATATATATATATATATAAAGAGAGTGAGAAAAATAAATAGAAGGAAGAAATTAATAATAATAGCAAACAGCAGCAACAAAAAGAGGAATAACAAGAAGAACAGTATCACTATAGAAAAAAATGAGGAATAATAGGAAGAGCAAAAAAAGAGTGGGGGTTCAAAAATATAATCAAAAGGAAAAAAAAAGATGCTTTAAAGAGTATTAAAAGAAGGGTAAGAGAAAATAAAATCCCCAAAAGGTTTCCTTCTTCAGAGCAAACAAAAACAGCGTTCATCATACGCAAGGGGAAAAAACTGAAAGAAAGAAATTCTTAAAAAGAACTCTTTACAAGTGCAGAAAAAATAAGAAAAACAGCTCTGTACATGCTGTCAAAAACACTTGATATGGATCAAAGACTGTACAGCTCAAATGTCGAACACCATAAATATATACTAAATTTCTTTATTCCTGTAGTTTTCTTATTTTATTCTTTTTTTCGTTTCTTTTTAAATGTATTATGGATTCATAAAATTACGACTTAGAATAGTCAACAGTTCAAGCAATCCACCAAAGCAATTCTCTTCTTCCATCAGTCCTCTCATACGCATTCTTCTCTTTCTTTTTTTAAAGCTCTCCATCTTACTTCACTTCCTTTTACTTCTTTCCCCTTTTCGTTTTTTTTTTAAATTGATCATCTTCTTTTTATTCTTTACTTTTGTTCTCACTTTTACTTAATCTCCCTTTTCTTTTTTGAATGAGTTACGTGGAATTTCCTTCTTTTTTTCTTTCCGTATCTTCTTCACCTTGTTAAGATCATGTTATCACACATTTACCTCTTTTCTCTTCAAATATTGCCTCGCCTGCAATTCCCACCAGTCGTCATGTTTCCTGCAATATGCCTCTCTGCACATACATAGTTCTCTCTCTCGCTATATATATATATATATATATATATATATTATAGAGATATAGAAATAGATAATCTTAACACTCCTCCTGCATTTACTTCTCTATTCAAACACATCAGTCCATCAAACTTTGGCAGGAACGCAAATAATGAGGGGATTTTCAAGCAACCAAAGCAAATAGCAAGAAGAAATAAAGGAAATAAAAAAAGAGATCTGTATAGATGTTTATATTACCAAAGTCTTTTCCTCTCTCGCTCTCTCGTACTTTCACCTTTACCCTGTGTAGAGCAAAAAAAAAAGGAAAGGGAAAAAAAACGTAACACACCTTTAAAATATATAAGGAAATAGTGAACAAAACAAAAAAAAGAAATCATCAACTTCTATAAAAATACGCCCATTTACATTATATCCACACTTTACTCTCCACAGGCACAGACACAGACACAGACACATATATATACTGAGACACAAAGAAAGACACAACCCTCCCAATGTGAAAGGAAAATCACACACATACATACTTAATCAATTAGTGAAAACAGCAAAAATAAGTCTAAAAGGGAAAATAACAATAACAATAATAATAACAGCGGATAATTTCGGCAACGCAAAAAAAAGAGCAAAAACAAGAAACAAAGACACACAGAGATGCATGGAGGAACAGGAAAAACACACAAAGGGATACTTTTTTGCCCAAAAATTCTCTGTGTGTCTTTACCATTTCTTCTTTTCTGTCCCACCTTAATTTGTTTACGTTCAACTTTCCATTTTCTTACTCAACTTTTTTTTGTTGCATTTCTCGATCTCGAATCATTATACACAATTCCCCCTTTTTCTACTCTTGTCTATCTATAGACTCTCTTCCTCTCTCATCCTGTATACGGCTGTATTGGTGTTTGCCTTCATATGTATATTCATCTATACCACACAACTCCCGCAGCCTTACCGTATGTCCCTGCAGAGAGAACAAAAGATATGATTCACCATCACAGCATCACAGAAAACAAAAATAAAGAAAGAAGAAGAATAAAAGTAAAAACAACATTTTTTCTTCTTTTTCTTTTTAGGAGAAGGAAGGAAGGTTTACTTAAAACTTTATTGTTGTTCCTTCTTCTACTTTTATTTATTTATTTACTTTTTCATACTCCTTGTGTACAAAAAAAAAACTTTGAAACAGAATAGTGCCTATCACAATAATAAAAATTGCACCAGAGTTATTTATTAGATATAATAAGTCATAATGAATGGCAGTTAAGCCCACTTAATTAATATATCATTTGTAGATTTTCCACCAACTTCTGAAAACGACGCAGTTGTCTTTTATTTTCTTCTTGCTATGACTGTTTCTGCAGGCTGTGAGGATGAAATTAACCGCTGATTCTCACACACCACAGAAAGAGTAGCGGAATTTGAATTGACACCATTTTGACCATTACAGTGTTTATGAGAATCATGATGATTGGAACACGTATTCTGACATGTATGCAATTTCTTATCTTCCGCATTTTTAAGCATTAAACTAAGACGTTCTCTTTCTGCCCTTAATTTATCAAATGACATAACCGTTCAATTTGTACTTTCTGAAGGCATTCGACGACAACTTCCTGAACGCCGCCCGCCAGCACCGACAGCCGCAGCTGCAGCAAAAGGAGAAGTTTTTCTCAGCATTTGTCTAGATGAATGATGAGCACTGTTGTGTCTTTCAAATTCAGCCGCCTTTCTCTCTTCCTGTGCTGGAGTTACCGTGAGTAACACTCTGCAGTCATTCGCGCTTGCATCGCTGGTTGATTGAGTGATATGGTTTTTGCGCTGTGATTCACCAAGAAATGGAGTCATATATCGACGACGATCCGGTGGACATGATTTGTATCGTGGGATTAGGCCCTTTGCTGCAGCACCTTGTGAAGTACGTATAGTTCTATTACGTAAACCTAAATCCCCCTCTTCTTCTCTTTCTGGTTGTTGTTGTTTTTGATTTTGTTGTTGACTTCGTTTGGCTTGCAGCTCTGCGGTTGCGAGTCGCGGGGCGGCGGCGCTCACAATATTGCTATACCGCTGTTTTGAGTTCTGAAGCGCTTCACGTCGTTCCTGTAATTCCTTTAAAAGGCCCCGTGACTGTTTATGTAAGTTTGTTACTGGCATAGACCACATGGAATGCATTGGATTTACACGATTGCGTTCACGTGAATAATGTGTTGCCTCTAGACATTGTGCTTGTCGTTCTCGCATTGGTTTATGTACAGAACTGGATCCATTTAGTTTCATCTCTTTATAAGCGGCTGCTGGATTATAGGGGATTTTCTCTTTTACTTGCGTAAACTTTGAAGGATGTCTTGCGGGTGATCCTCCTCGATTTTCTGAAATGCGGGCGACTGTCTTTGCAAGACAATCTTCCTCCGTAAGAATAGGACAGGGATGACTCTCCTGCACACGACTCGCACTGTTATCTATTTTTTGTTTAGACAGGGAAACGTTATTCTTACTATCTTGAATTTGAACATCCACTACCTCCTCCGTACATGGACGTGCTTCTGGTGTAGATGGCACCACTGTCTCCATAATATTATTTGTATATGTTGCTTTGGGAGTATGAATAGATGTGGTGGATGCTGTCGTTCCTCTTCTTTTTACTTTAACCACTGCATGTTCAGTCCCATACACATTCGACTGTGTAGACTCGGAAGTTTTTTGTTTTGGTTTTTGTTCTTTTAGTGGTTGTTTTTGTGGTTGTGGTTTTTTTTGTGACTGTTGTTCTTGTTCATGTTGTTTCTTCTTTTCTTCCTTTTCTTCCCTTTCTTTTTCCTTTTCCTCCTCCTTCTGTGCTTTCACCGCTAATGGACATCCCGTTATAATCGTGGTGGCATGCATCGCATACTCCGCCGGTGTGAGAAACAGCTGCTGGCACTTTTCACACCGGAATTGACTCCCAGTGCATAATGTGCGTAAATGTTCGATCATCTCCATTCGCGGTATTTCTACACCGCAGCCCACACACGCCACAATTGTCAACCGTTCTTCACACGCGTAAGTTGTGTGGGCGCCGATCTGCGCTGCCGGCATTAAAGTACCGCAGAAACTGCACTGCACATCCTTCTGTGCACATCGGGCAATGTGGGCGGTGGAACCAAGATGGCGGCAGTACGGACACGTGCGAATAGAGGCTGGCAATAGAGATTTCTTTGGTGTACTCGATCTTGCTGTTGTTGCTCCTGATGTTGTTGTTTTAGTTGTAGTTGTATTTGTATTTGTGGCGATGATGACGGGGGAATTGTCCATTGAGTTTCGATTGGTGGTGTCTCCATTCATAACGGCTGTAGTGGACATGTTGGCTGTTGTTACGGTCATGCCGCTAGAGGGGCAACAACAGTGTGGTAATGGGGGAGAAGCGCAATGCCTCAGGTAATAGGCACTAAAGCCAATATATATATATATATATATATATAGAGAGAGAGAGGAGAGGGAAGAATAAAATATAATAAAAGAGAATAATAATAATAATAATAATAATAATAATAATAATAATAATAATAATAATAATAATAATAATAATAATAATAATAATAATAAAGGAATTAAACACAATTACAACAGAATTATAAAAACCAAAAGGTAATATTATATCCTAAAACATCACTTATCCATACAAAATCAACAAGGCATATATTAAGCATGTATACTTTTATATTTCTTTCTTGCCGCTTAAGAAACGAAAAATCAGTACCGTTCATGATATAAAACACGCACACCAACAAAAAAAAAGTATCTAGCGAAATAATACCAATCCAAAATGTTTAACCCCCCTCAAAAAAAAAAAATTCCAAAACATAGAAAAGGAAAGAGAAAAGTCTACCAAGTAGAAATAAATCGGTTTAAATACCAGTATTGTTACAATAAATAAAAAATTATACAAAAAACAGAGAAGCCTGGAGAAAAACAAAGCAATCGAAATAATAAAAAAACATAAGGTTCCAATAAATTCATCGACAATAAAATTCAATGCGCCTTTGCCCAATGTTCCTCTTAATTCGTCGTAAAGGAAGTGTATTATTCCCAAACAATCTCATAAATTTCGCATACTCATTCTCCCATAAATGATGAATCATCATGGAGGACCTTTTCACGGGTTCAACTCGAACCCCCTCATGCACATCATGAAATGAACACCGTCTTTCCATAAAATAAATCAACCTATTATGAAAATTAGTCTTCCGAAGAATGAAGCCTACCATCATATCTTCCGAATTCAAATAATTCTCTATATACTCGGCAACACGATCCACGGAGTATGGAACATGAACCAAACGTTGAACAGGTTCATAGGATACCACCTGCAGTACAGCATCACGTGAAAGTGTATAACACGGGCCCAACGCAAAACGATACTTCATAGTCCCACCCAAATTCCTCCTCTTTGCAGCATATATTGCACCCCAATACATTCCTCTTCGTGGAAGCATTTGTAATTGATAAAGATACTGCGGCACACGCAGGAATATGTCATCATCTCCCTTGGAGAAGAAACTCGCATTAGGGAACAGCTTCAGCGCCGTCTGGAACCAGAAAAATGTCTTTCGGCTCATTCCAATTTCAGCCTCCATGCCCCAGTAACCATGTGTGCCAATCCTCTTATTAGTTGTCGCACGGCCTTCATTCATCGGCAGTGTAATGATATCATGATACGCCTCCACTTCTTTCAACAGTGCAGCAGAGTAATTGTATCCCTGTGATGGGTGCCGTGCAAGCACATACAGCACCAACATATCACCAGTGAAGTTATTGTCTTTTCGTGCCACACCAGGGAACTGCCAACACGTACTCCGCTGCAGATAACGACGTCTCCGCCTCTCATCAACATCCACAGATGGGATGCCAAACACAATCAGGTAGTCACGCTCACTCCATGTCTGCACTGTACTGTGTGGGATGTAGCGCAGTTCATCAGCAATGTTGGTGTTCTTCAGCAACGTAGCTGTCGTAGAGGTATGATCATTGTCCATATCAGAAGAATCCGCAAAAGCGTCTTCAGAGGCAGGATCCATATTTAAACATATTACAAGCGACAAAAACAAAAAGAGCACAATAATACATGCCGCAAAGTCAATAACCCTGCAGAACCATACTCCTGGCGATCGTTTCTTCATTTTCAATCTATTGTTCCCTGTCAGCAGAGAGCAAAAGCAATGAAAGGAAGAAAAAAAATAGCCAACGAGGTCATGCAAGTCATCGCAGGATGTGTTGAGGTTATACACACAGAGGCGTTAGAGAATTGTGGAGGTCACACACAGTGCAACGCCGTGCATGCAAAGCAAAGGTTTCACTGCCCATAGTGCTACATGAACACACTTAGCATTGCGTGGCCGCAGAGAGAGGTCGAGAATACACAAGGGGTTTCACATACAGCAGTGAAGAGCAAAGAGAGACTGCCACACAGTCACAGTCCCATTCATCACAACACAGAGAGCAAGATTTAGATATGTCTGTTTAAGGCAACACCGGAAAAGGGGGAATTAATTAAGCAACAAATGTTACTATACCCTTCAAAGGACAAGGAAAACAATGTAGTACAACACCACAGACACAATCACTCTGCAATACAGCACGTCAGAGCATTACAGAGTTAGAGTCAGCACCTAACGTAGTTCCCAGCCCAAAGAGAGGAATTCGCAAGTCAATACACACACCACATTTAACACCACACGATGGCCTCCAAAGACCACTGGGCCCCAGATAGCGCTGAAACTCAGACACCAGTCAAAACCCAAAAAGGGCGTTAATCACAGAGACACACAGGACAGAAAAACGCATAACACCATGCACCATCCACAGCTACGACTGCTTATTTACAGAGAAACCGAAAGCTATTTTTCTCGAGGAGAACTCTTTTTCTTGGTCTGGATCCTCTAATTCTCTCAAACCTTTTCATTAGTTTCTCATAATCATCTTCACGCAAGTGGTGCACCATGATAGAACTGCGCCGTACAGGACCTGTACGAACTCCACTGTAAACATCATGGAAGGAACACCCCAACTCCTTTACAAAAACAACACGACTGTGGTACCCAGCCTTACGCAACACAAGTCCAACCATGGCATCTTCAGAGTACAGCTCCAGCGCTCCATACTCCGCTTCCCGACCACTGCTGTACGGCTGACTTATCAAACGCTGCAGTGGCGTGTATGACACAATACGCTGAACAGCATCCCTGCCAAGTGTGTAGCAGGGACCCAACGCGAAGCGGTACTTCACAGTAACATTGCCCTCACGCAACCTTGCTGGGCAAAGATCACCCCAGTAAAGGCCACGGCGTGGTAGAGTACGAAGATCCGTAAGGAACTGAGGTACACGGAGAAACATATCATCGTCACCCTTCGCAATAAAGAGAACTTTGGGGAAGAAGCGAAGGACAAATTCAAACCACGTTATAAGTTTACGACTTACACCCACATGTGCTTCAGCATCCCAAGCTCCGTAAACACCAACAGTTTTATTGGACCTCATTTTACCTTCATTTATTGGTACCGTAATAACATCATGCCACTCAGTAGCTTCTTTCACTAGTGCATCAGTGTATCCATAACGATTAGAAAGACGCTTTCCAAGTAGATACAACACCAACATATCTCCAGTGAAGTTATTTCTTCTTCTCGCAACACCATGGTACCGCCAACACGTATTCCGCTGCAGATAACGACGTCTTCGCCTCTCATCAATGTCCACAGATGGGATGCCAAACACAATCAGGTAATTACGCTGAGTCCACGTATCTACAGTACTCTGTGGAATATATCGAAACGCATCGCCCAGTGAAAGCCGTATTGGCGAAGAGACAATTGTGTTGTTCGAAACTGTACATGGTGCAGCATGCTCCTCCGTAAATAACTCAGAAGTAATATGCAGAATGGAGGATAATGAAAATCCTCCTAACAAAGCAAGCAACGCAAGAAATATAATCGGATAAATAAGGAACACATTTTGCGATAATGGCACTAACCACTTCCCTTAACACGTAGACAGCCCAAAGGGACAGTAAGGCTCCACACGATTTAACTGTAGCCCCGACGGCAGCCATCAACACAACAAAAAGAGAAAAAAAAAACAGTCGAGAAAACAGTATGCAATCAGAACACATACAGAAATGAGGAAAAGTGGAAAAAAATGAGAAAGACGACTCAAAGGGAAACCCCCACGGGCGTAGAGACAAAAGCAGAAGGACACCCAATCAAAAGAGGACGAATGCCCAGACCATTTGCCCAGAACCACAGGCCAAATACCATTAAAACATCGACAAACAAGAAAATGAAAAGCGACGACCACCAAGCTGCTTTAAATTTCTAGGTCGAGGCCCATCGTGGTCCTTAAATCGGTCCATCAATTCCATGTACTCATGCTCCCGCACGCGGTGTATCATTATAGAACTGCTTCCGACCCTGCGTGTACGGAGTCCCTGGTGAATATCGTGAAACGAGCACCGTTTCTCCATCACAAAGTAAACACCAGCCTTCCTGGCGCTCCTCAACAAGAGTCCAATCATGACATCTTCATGCTGCATTCGCCTAGATATAAATTCATCCTCACGCTCCACGGAGTACGGGGTATACACCAACTCTCTTATGGGCTTGTTTGAGACAACGTACTCAACCAAATTCCTCGAAAGTGTATAACACGGGCCCAACGCAAATTGGTACTTTAGCACGGAATTATTCCTTCGTACCTTTGCTGGAAAAAAACGCACCCCAGTAAATTCCACGCTTTGGCAGTACACGCAAATCCGTGAGGAACTGCGGCACACGCAGGAATATGTCATCATCTCCCTTGGAGAAGAAACTCGCATTAGGGAACAGCTTCAGCGCCGTCTGGAACCAGAAAAATGTCTTTCGGCTCATTCCAATTTCAGCCTCCATGCCCCAATTATCATGTGTGCCAATCCTCTTATTAGTTGTCGCACGGCCTTCATTCATCGGCAGTGTAATGATATCATGATACGCCTCCACTTCTTTCAACAGTGCAGCAGAGTAATTGTATCCCTGTGATGGGTGCCGTGCAAGCACATACAGCACCAACATATCACCAGTGAAGTTATTGTCTTTTCGTGCCACACCAGGGAACTGCCAGCACGTACTCCGCTGCAGATAACGGCGTCTCCGCCAACCATCAACATCCACAGATGGGATGCCAAACACAATGAGGTAATCACGCTCCCTCCATTTCTGCAGTGTACTGTGTGGGATGTAGCGCAGTTCATCAGCAATGTTGGTGTTCTTCAGCAACGTAGCTGTCGTAGAGGTATGATCATTGTCCATATCAGAAGAATCCGCAAAAGCGTCTTCAGAGGCAGGATCCATATTTAAACATATTACAAGCGACAAAAACAAAAAGGGCACAATAATACATGCCGCAAAGTCAATAACCCTGCAGAACCATACTCCTGGCGATCGTTTCTTCATTTTCAATCTATTGTTCCCTGTCAGCAGAGAGCAAAAGCAATGAAAGGAAGAAAAAAAAATAGCCAACGAGGTCATGCAAGTCATCGCAGGATATGTTGAGGTTATACACACAGAGGCGTTAGAGAATTGTGGAGGTCACACACAGTGCAACGCCATGCATGCAAAGCAAAGGTGTATATCTCCAGTGAAGTTATTTCTTCTTCTCGCAACACCAGGGTACCGCCAACACGTATTCCGCTGCAGATAACGACGTCTTCGCCTCTCATCAATGTCCACAGATGGGATGCCAAACACAATCAGGTAATTACGCTGAGTCCACGTATCTACAGTACTCTGTGGAATATATCGAAACGCATCGCCCAGTGAAAGCCGTATTGGCGAAGAGACAATTGTGTTGTTCGAAACTGTACATGGTGCAGCATGCTCCTCCGTAAATAACTCAGAAGTAATTATGCAGAATGGAGGATAATGAAAATCCTCCTAACAAAGCAAGCAACGCAAGAAATATAATCGGATAAATAAGGAACACATTTTGCGATAATGGCACTAACCACTTCCCTTTTACACGTCCCATTTACGGGATGAAGCAATGTCGCTTTGTCAGTGAGTCAAGGCAGTACAAGAAAAGTGCAAAGAAGAGTACATAGGAGTGAGGAGCAAAAAGCAAACATTTAACGTACACCCATTCTCTGAGAAAGAGAAGGAGAAAGAGTGCCGTGTTGGGGAGTTATGCAAAAAGAGACAAATCAAGTTCGAAAAAGACGCAAGCAAAAGTCTAAGATGCCACAGAAAAGCAAAAATGTATCTTAACGGTTAAACGGACTGACAATGGCCCAAACACGTAGACAGCCCAAAGGGACAGTAAGGCTCCACACGATTTAACTGTAGCCCCGACGGCAGCCATCAACACAACAAAAAAGAGAAAAAAAAACAGTCGAGAAAACAGTATGCAATCAGAACACATACAGAAATGAGGAAAAGTGGAAAAAAATGAGAAAGACGACTCAAAGGAAAACCCCCACGGGCGTAGAGACAAAAGCAGAAGGACACCCAATCAAAAGAGGACGAATGCCCAGACCATTTGCCCAGAACCACAGGCCAAATACCATTAAAACATCGACAAACAAGAAAATGAAAAGCGACGACCACCAAGCTGCTTTAAATTTCTAGGTCGAGGCCCATCGTGGTCCTTAAATCGGTCCATCAATTCCATGTACTCATGCTCCCGCACGCGGTGTATCATTATAGAACTGCTTCCGACCCTGCGTGTACGGAGACAAAAAGTGTATAACACGGGCCCAACGCAAAATGATACTTCATAGTCCCACCCAATTATTCCTTCTACCTTTGCTGCATATATTGCACCCCAATAAATTCCACCTTCGTGGAAGTACTTGTAAATCCGTAAAGAACTGCGGCACACGCAGGAATATGTCATCATCTCCCTTGGAGAAGAAACTCGCATTAGGGAACAGCTTCAGCGCCGTCTGGAACCAGAAAAATGTCTTTCGGCTCATTCCAATTTCAGCCTCCATGCCCCAGTAACCATGTGTGCCAATCCTCTTATTAGTTGTCGCACGGCCTTCATTCATCGGCAGTGTAATGATATCATGATACGCCTCCACTTCTTTCAACAGTGCAGCAGAGTAATTGTATCCCTGTGATGGGTGCCGTGCAAGCACATACAGCACCAACATATCACCAGTGAAGTTATTGTCTTTTCGTGCCACACCAGGGAACTGCCAACACGTACTCCGCTGCAGATAACGGCGTCTCCGCCAACCATCAACATCCACAGATGGGATGCCAAACACAATGAGGTAATCACGCTCCCTCCATTTCTGCAGTGTACTGTGTGGGATGTAGCGCAGTTCATCAGCAATGTTGGTGTTCTTCAGCAACGTAGCTGTCGTAGAGGTATGATCATTGTCCATATCAGAAGAATCCGCAAAAGCGTCTTCAGAGGCAGGATCCATATTTAAACATATTACAAGCGACAAAAACAAAAAGAGCACAATAATACATGCCGCAAAGTCAATAACCCTGCAGAACCATACTCCTGGCGATCGTTTCTTCATTTTCAATCTATTGTTCCCTGTCAGCAGAGAGCAAAAGCAATGAAAGGAAGAAAAAAATAGCCAACGAGGTCATGCAAGTCATCGCAGGATGTGTTGAGGTTATACACACAGAGGCGTTAGAGAATTGTGGAGGTCACACACAGTGCAACGCCGTGCATGCAAAGCAAAGGTTTCACTGCCCATAGTGCTACATGAACACACTTAGCATTGCGTGGCCGCAGAGAGAGGTCGAGAATACACAAGGGGTTTCACATACAGCAGTGAAGAGCAAAGAGAGACTGCCACACAGTCACAGTCCCATTCATCACAACACAGAGAGCAAGATTTAGATATGTCTGTTTAAGGCAACACCGGAAAAGGGGGAATTAATTAAGCAACAAATGTTACTATACCCTTCAAAGGACAAGGAAAACAATGTAGTACAACACCACAGACACAATCACTCTGCAATACAGCACGTCAGAGCATTACAGAGTTAGAGTCAGCACCTAACGTAGTTCCCAGCCCAAAGAGAGGAATTCGCAAGTCAATACACACACCACATTTAACACCACACGATGGCCTCCAAAGACCACTGGGCCCCAGATAGCGCTGAAACTCAGACACCAGTCAAAACCCAAAAAGGGCGTTAATCACAGAGACACACAGGACAGAAAAACGCATAACACCATGCACCATCCACAGCTACGACTGCTTATTTACAGAGAAACCGAAAGCTATTTTTCTCGAGGAGAACTCTTTTTCTTGGTCTGGATCCTCTAATTCTCTCAAACCTTTTCATTAGTTTCTCATAATCATCTTCACGCAAGTGGTGCACCATGATAGAACTGCGCCGTACAGGACCTGTACGAACTCCACTGTAAACATCATGGAAGGAACACCCCAACTCCTTTACAAAAACAACACGACTGTGGTACCCAGCCTTACGCAACACAAGTCCAACCATGGCATCTTCAGAGTACAGCTCCAGCGCTCCATACTCCGCTTCCCGACCACTGCTGTACGGCTGACTTATCAAACGCTGCAGTGGCGTGTATGACACAATACGCTGAACAGCATCCCTGCCAAGTGTGTAGCAGGGACCCAACGCGAAGCGGTACTTCACAGTAACATTGCCCTCACGCAACCTTGCTGGGCAAAGATCACCCCAGTAAAGGCCACGGCGTGGTAGAGTACGAAGATCCGTAAGGAACTGAGGTACACGGAGAAACATATCATCGTCACCCTTCGCAATAAAGAGAACTTTGGGGAAGAAGCGAAGGACAAATTCAAACCACGTTATAAGTTTACGACTTACACCCACATGTGCTTCAGCATCCCAAGCTCCGTAAACACCAACAGTTTTATTGGACCTCATTTTACCTTCATTTATTGGTACCGTAATAACATCATGCCACTCAGTAGCTTCTTTCACTAGTGCATCAGTGTATCCATAACGATTAGAAAGACGCTTTCCAAGTAGATACAACACCAACATATCTCCAGTGAAGTTATTTCTTCTTCTCGCAACACCATGGTACCGCCAACACGTATTCCGCTGCAGATAACGACGTCTTCGCCTCTCATCAATGTCCACAGATGGGATGCCAAACACAATCAGGTAATTACGCTGAGTCCACGTATCTACAGTACTCTGTGGAATATATCGAAACGCATCGCCCAGTGAAAGCCGTATTGGCGAAGAGACAATTGTGTTGTTCGAAACTGTACATGGTGCAGCATGCTCCTCCGTAAATAACTCAGAAGTAATATGCAGAATGGAGGATAATGAAAATCCTCCTAACAAAGCAAGCAACGCAAGAAATATAATCGGATAAATAAGGAACACATTTTGCGATAATGGCACTAACCACTTCCCTTTTACACGTCCCATTTACGGGATGAAGCAATGTCGCTTTGTCAGTGAGTCAAGGCAGTACAAGAAAAGTGCAAAGAAGAGTACATAGGAGTGAGGAGCAAAAAGCAAACATTTAACGTACACCCATTCTCTGAGAAAGAGAAGGAGAAAGAGTGCCGTGTTGGGGAGCTATGCAAAAAGAGACAAATCAAGTTCGAAAAAGACGCAAGCAAAAGTCTAAGATGCCACAGAAAAGCAAAAATGTATCTTAACGGTTAAACGGACTGACAATGGCCCAAACACGTAGACAGCCCAAAGGGACAGTAAGGCTCCACACGATTTAACTGTAGCCCCGACGGCAGCCATCAACACAACAAAAAAGAGAAAAAAAAAACAGTCGAGAAAACAGTATGCAATCAGAACACATACAGAAATGAGGAAAAGTGGAAAAAAATGAGAAAGACGACTCAAAGGGAAACCCCCACGGGCGTAGAGACAAAAGCAGAAGGACACCCAATCAAAAGAGGACGAATGCCCAGACCATTTGCCCAGAACCACAGGCCAAATACCATTAAAACATCGACAAACAAGAAAATGAAAAGCGACGACCACCAAGCTGCTTTAAATTTCTAGGTCGAGGCCCATCGTGGTCCTTAAATCGGTCCATCAATTCCATGTACTCATGCTCCCGCACGCGGTGTATCATTATAGAACTGCTTCCGACCCTGCGTGTACGGAGTCCCTGGTGAATATCGTGAAACGAGCACCGTTTCTCCATCACAAAGTAAACACCAGCCTTCCTGGCGCTCCTCAACAAGAGTCCAATCATGACATCTTCATGCTGCATTCGCCTAGATATAAATTCATCCTCACGCTCCACGGAGTACGGGGTATACACCAACTCTCTTATGGGCTTGTTTGAGACAACGTACTCAACCAAATTCCTCGAAAGTGTATAACACGGGCCCAACGCAAATTGGTACTTTAGCACGGAATTATTCCTTCGTACCTTTGCTGGAAAAAACGCACCCCAGTAAATTCCACGCTTTGGCAGTACACGCAAATCCGTGAGGAACTGCGGCACACGCAGGAATATGTCATCATCTCCCTTGGAGAAGAAACTCGCATTAGGGAACAGCTTCAGCGCCGTCTGGAACCAGAAAAATGTCTTTCGGCTCATTCCAATTTCAGCCTCCATGCCCCAATTATCATGTGTGCCAATCCTCTTATTAGTTGTCGCACGGCCTTCATTCATCGGCAGTGTAATGATATCATGATACGCCTCCACTTCTTTCAACAGTGCAGCAGAGTAATTGTATCCCTGTGATGGGTGCCGTGCAAGCACATACAGCACCAACATATCACCAGTGAAGTTATTGTCTTTTCGTGCCACACCAGGGAACTGCCAGCACGTACTCCGCTGCAGATAACGGCGTCTCCGCCAACCATCAACATCCACAGATGGGATGCCAAACACAATGAGGTAATCACGCTCCCTCCATTTCTGCAGTGTACTGTGTGGGATGTAGCGCAGTTCATCAGCAATGTTGGTGTTCTTCAGCAACGTAGCTGTCGTAGAGGTATGATCATTGTCCATATCAGAAGAATCCGCAAAAGCGTCTTCAGAGGCAGGATCCATATTTAAACATATTACAAGCGACAAAAACAAAAAGGGCACAATAATACATGCCGCAAAGTCAATAACCCTGCAGAACCATACTCCTGGCGATCGTTTCTTCATTTTCAATCTATTGTTCCCTGTCAGCAGAGAGCAAAAGCAATGAAAGGAAGAAAAAAAATAGCCAACGAGGTCATGCAAGTCATCGCAGGATATGTTGAGGTTATACACACAGAGGCGTTAGAGAATTGTGGAGGTCACACACAGTGCAACGCCATGCATGCAAAGCAAAGGTGTATATATGGTTTAAAACAAACTTTGTATAGCTGTTCTTCCCATTGCCATTTCTTACGTATTTTTAGTAAAAATGGATATGGTTCTCTTTCTCTTGTCTTTTGACTTGGAGAAAAACTAGTACGTTTACTTTGATATATATTACATATATCCAATGACGTACTACGCAGTTTCCTATTTTGTTTCAACTATACAATATTGGATAGATAATTTATTTTCTAGCTCCACTTTAGAACTATTAATTATTGTAAATATTTAGTCCAATTCGCGAATAGCATGCCTTTAAAATAAACCCAACCATATAAAACATATAAAGTACTGGAATGTTCTCCTGTGACTGTTAACGTTCTTGTGCTTGTGTACAATCCGCAGAACGTAAGAGTGGTGGTGTTGTTTCTGTTGTGAACTGTACATGTGGTGTTTCCTCTGCGTTTTGGATGTGTATTGCAGCGGCCTTATCATCTGCACGGCGACGTAGTGGAAGAAAGCCGAATCGATATAATGTGTAGGAGAGAGAATAGCAGCGGGAGAAGAGTAATGTTAATTCATCACCGGTCTCCACTTCACAGAGCGCACGAACCACCGCACACGGTATACCATCAGAAGATTCCATCCCGTTATGTTTTAAATGATTGTCATGCTGTCTAACTGTATTTGTTGCCACACTATTAGCAGAGAGGTTTTCAACCGTTATTGCCGTGTTTGCCACACCGCCTGGGGGATGTTGTAACATATCTATTACAGGAAGTATAGTGGGAATGATATGTGGGTTAAAGTCATTCACATGCAGGCGTTTGTGATCAACCGCACCAAATACACGATCCATAAATGTCCAATGTAACTTTGATACGAGACGCGTCCATATATCTTCTACTTTTTGCATACGTTTATCCTCTGTGCAAATACTATCAAAATAATCTGTTCGTTGTCGTACAGGAAGATGATGTTGACGAGAAAGTACAACACGGAAAGCCCAATTTAAATCTTCTATACAAGGTGGCTCTAGTCTTTCACTTGTCATACTATTGTTTGGAGAGTAATTAGTTCTTTTATGTTTTTCAACAGTTTCTTTCTCTTCTGTCTCTTTATCGAAAGTAGATGTTTGACAATTCTCTTTAATACAACATGAAATTTCATAAGATTCCAACCATGCTGTGTGAATTTGCCTTAAATAATGCATAAAGCGGTTACAGTGATCATTGTATTCAAGATGAGTGGGTGGATCTAGTACACCAGCGTGAAGTTCACGAATAAGATCATCGTCAAATGGAGCAAGAAGACGCAAGTATGGGTAAAGTGGACTACATGTTCCTTCTGCCTTTTCACAGGCGAGTAGTACTGCAGTATATACTTGATCAATAAACAACGGATGTGGTACTGGATCGAAACTAGACTTTCTCTTATTTACTATTGCTTCAATAGTGGCATAGGATGGAGCACCACGACGTTGTGCAGCCATAGAATAACGTTCAAGGGTTTCAGAATTTAATACCAAACCCCATAATAATAAAGATGATGAATTGGATACTGTACTACTATTTTTATCTTGTTCTTTGTGTTGTTCATTTAACGATACATCACTTAGAGGAATCGCAAATATGACTTCACCTGCATGAAAATCTTTGCGTGCTATCAACCCTCGTGTATATTGACGTCTCAAACTAAATTCAATATTTTCTTCCAATTGCTTAAATAAAGCTGAGCATCCATTATCATTCAGTTGATCACGTAACCATGCAATAAACTCCATCACATGCTCTTCTGAAATTGTTCCCATAGAATCTGTGGAAATCCAATTCTCAACACGAATTCTTTGCTTCCCTAACAGTGGTGAAGTCAAACTTGATGCCCACATAGGGAGTAATGGCTTTGGTGTGTTATTTGGTACAACGTGAACAGACAACGCGTCAATTGGAATACGATCATGTGGATCCGCAATAAAAGAGAATTGCGGTCGCTGACGTAAACCTGTAAGTGCTGTTGGGCCTATTCCTATAACTGGGGTATTAGTAGATGATGGTGTTATTGGTTCTTTTTCCTCACAAGATGATGATGATGATGATAAAGGATTTGTTTTGACTTTGGGAGTGTTATGTATTGATAATGGTGTAGCATCTATAGTGACTGCTGTGTGAAATTTTTTTTCCTTGTTTATTTCTATATTTTCTACTGGGGCACTATTTCCATTTTCTACTGTTTCTTCCGTTGATGGGGATGTATGAGCTGTGTTTTGATTAGACGAAATGGTGCTGCTCTTTCTTATCTCATGTGGTAAAAGCATAGTAGGTGTATAAGAAATACATCGGGTAAAAGGAATAATACTTGAATCTCGAGAAATGAATGAATGAAGCCTCATATTTTTTTATTAAAAACTCTTTTACACCTCTTCTATTTCTAGACTCTAAAATAATAATAAAAAACAAGCAAGCTTGTATTGCCTTTGTTTTACTATATATATATATATTTTCTTTTCGTTTCTTTTTCTTCTACCTTTTGTTAGTTCACTGTGTCATAAAAGTCAAAGGGCCTGAAAATAACAGAGAAAAGAGAAATTAAAACGAAAAATTATTATTTAAAAAACATAATCACACATGAAGCAAAAACATATACGTATATACCTACGAAAATAAAATAATCAAGACACAAATATGTGTGTATTTATTGCAATTAAACACAATAAAGTAAAATCAATATACACACCTGTACTTCTACTAGCAAAGTTGCAATAGAAAGTGTATGGTAATTACACATAGACGTTTCTGTATATGTGTAAAGAGTATACCCATTTTACCATATTAGGTGCATTTTGAGCTTCGATTATTTCTATTCTTTCTTTTTTTTTCTGTATTTATATATATAAAAAAAAACTTCTCTCTTCTGTATTACTTTTTTCTTCTTTTTTTTACTTTGTAAAGCCTGTAATTAGTACGTGGCAAGGTGTTCATTGAACAAGTATCACAGAGGCACCACAAACATACACACACACACAAACAGTAAAAAGATCCCTTTTAGTAATGAATTTTGGTCCTTTTAGAACGAGTACCAAGGGACACATTTTTAGTAGAACTAGGCTCAAACGCCGGCACCGTCTCTAAAGGTTTTGCAAAATTCATTTGCTCTGTAGGGGCGGGTGGATTCGTTTTTGCAGGTACGCCAAATGGGTTAGAAAATGAAGATGATGATGATGAAGGATCACCATTAGTTTGAGACGCCGCAAATGGATTTGATCCCCCTATAGAAGTATTCATTGCGAACGTCATATTTGTTGCAGGTGTATTAGTTGAATTGACTGGTGCTATACTTTGTTGAGAAGCACTGAACGGATTCGTACTTGCGGTATTCGTTGATATCACTTCAGGGGCAACAACTGGTGTCTGCGCTACGGAGGCAGTGGTGGTGGTGGGAGTGGTTCCAAATGAAAAACCTCCCATGGCGCCTGTTGTCCCTGCAGGAACCGCCGGTGGTTTATTCTCTATTGTTGTTGGAAAGGCAGAAGAGGAAGAGGATGTTGTTGCTGTTGTCGCACTCTCCGCTGCTGGCTTTATCATTTTATTAAATCCAAATCCTCCAGTTCCAGTTCCACTTCCACTTCCTCCACTTACTACAGTTGTGGTATTCGATCCTACGGTTGAACCCGCCGGTGCTGTTAATAAAATCCCCACTGATGCATCTCCTCCTCCTCCTCCTCCTCTTGTTGTTGTTCCTGTTGTTATTCCCATTCCTGTTCCCGTTGTTGTTGCTGTGGATTGTTGTGCCTTCAAGTCTGCCACGGTACTCTGCAGGACGGCGAGGGCGGCGGCGGTTTGCTTCGCATCCCTCTGCAGTGTGGTGATGTCGGCGCGGCAGACATTCAAAAGGGCGGGGGCGCCACTCAACGCGCCGCTGAGGGCCGCGTGGCGGTCGGCGTGAAGTTCCACGTGGGCCGTTAAATGTGCGACGGCGGCCCGCAGTTCTTCAACCGCACGATCGGCTGCGCTGCGGGCCCTTTCATTTTCTTCGCGACTGCGGCGCAACTCCGCGCGGGTCTCCGTGACGAGCGTGTGCAGCGATTCATATTGCGATCGCAGTTGCTGCAGCTCCGCCGTATTCGTCTGTATCGCATGGGCATTATGCAGACTGCTAGGATAGTTATTATTATTATGAGTATTAGTATTAGTATTGTACGGGAGATGATCGTAGAGGGGTTCTTTGCGTGGGAGTTTCGAACGTCTGTGGGACTCGATGGATGCGTTTAAATGCGCCCGCTCCTCCTCTATTGAAACAGGACGCACAGGGCCTTGATGATCAGCAGCGTACGGGTCTACTAATGCCCCGCTATTGTGAGTCGAATGTCCCGTACGATCTCTTTTACTTCTTTGCCGTTGTTGTTGTTGTTGTTTTTGATGTTGTTGTTGCTCTTGTGTGGATGGTGTTAATTCTTGATAACTTTCTTCGCCCATTCCGCCTCGTCCGTGTGTTGGCGGTAATGGTTGACTGAGGGCGAGACTCTCTACGGAGATGTTCGGCGTAAGAAAGAGTGGCGGCGGCACAGGCATACGATCATCCTGCACGTAGTAATTATGCACAATTGGCGCTGCAGCACTTACACGTGGAAGTGATGGTGGACGTGTGGGTGAAGTGTGGGATGATTGATAGGCGTAAAAATCATCCCGCGCAGAAGCGTTGGGCCGCATTATGGAGAGAGAAAAAAAAAGTGAAAGAGAAAAAGACTCTCCTCACGTGTAAAATACTAAAGTATATACTAAGAAGATAAAAGACCAAATAAACATATATATATATATATATACAAAGAAAGAGAAAGAGAAGAAAAACACAAGAAAAGAGAGATAGATAGAATACAAGAGTTTATTTTGTATTCATCCATCAGGTAAATTAAACACACATACAGCAAGAGAGAAAAAGATTACATTCACACCAGCACCCTGTACTTTCATTCAAAAAATTATCCACGGCACTAAGCATCTTTTAGATAAATACACTCTCATTAGTGATCATTGTTTCGACGTTCTTTTTACAATAGTAGTAGTAGTATTAGTATTAGTAATAGTAATCCCTATTGTTTTCTTTTTATTTTTTATCTTTGATTATTTCTGTTACTTTATTGCAGTACTCTCTGTAAGCCACTTGAGATAACTCTCACTTCCATGTCCCATTGCCACACTAATCACCTCTGGTACTTCATACGGGTGTTTGGCCTTCACCTCCGCAATAACCCGCTCCACAAGGGCGGTTTGTGTTTTAATTAACAGCAGACATTCCTGTTCCTCATTTAATTGACCTTCCCATTGAAATATAGACGTTACGGTGGGAATAATATTTACACAAGCTGCTGTTTTGTTTGAAACGAGATGTCGCGAAATCTCCCGTGCCACTTCCATTGTGGGTGTCGTCACATAACAGAGAGAAAACATTGAAAATAATGTTTTAAATAGATATGTATTGGATTCCCTGTTGTTGTTGTTGTTGTTGTTGTTATGTTATTTAAAGGTATATAACGGCTACAGATGAAAAAAAAATGTATTTAAATAAAATACCCCTTTAGTTATGTAATGTTAAGAAAGAGCAAAGTAAAATAACAAAGGAATAAAAGAAAAATAAACCAAAAGAGATAGAAAATTCAGCCTTTCATATAAAAGAAAGGAGATATGTATAGAATATTCAGTTGAATACTTCTTAATAAATAGATAACCACAATAAACAATGCGGTAAAAAACTAGCGTAAGTCTCTCTCTCTCTCTCTCTCTCTATATATATATATATATATATATATTTCTCTCTATTTATTGTGGTGCACTGAATGTTCATTCAAAATTCGTTCTTCCTTAGCAATAAGCAAAAAAAAAAAACTTTAATTGTTTTCTTTTCTTATTGATATTTCTCCAATAAGTTACAGCAAACACTACTTCACTCAATCCATTTTAAAACAAAAAACAAAAAACAGAGAAGAATCACTTTAAAAAAGCACATCCTCCTATCCATATATGCTTTCCTTCTATATATATATATATATATATATATATATATATTTATTTATTTATTTATTTATTTATTTATTTATTTATTTATTTATTTATTTATTTATTTATTTCTCACATACTCGCACCTCCTCCCTTCCACCCTGGCACAGATACCAGTGATGCCCCTGGATAAATCAATGCGGTGAGTTTCCCGCCATACACACAACGACTATCAATTCCAAACGCAAATGCATGTTTCTGCAAGTTTCGCCGGGCATCGTGTCCAAACACAACAACTTCAGGTCCACGCCATAATGAAGCCCACGGCACACCGTCCTTTGTATCATCTGAAACAATAATTGATCCATCCCTTTCTGCAACGAGATTACGCATCGTGGTGATATCATTTATCTTTTGCTTTTCCAGTGGCAGCTGTGGATGTAGGCCGGCATGCACGATAATGAGATTGTGAGAGGGAATACGTAAAATATGTGGAAGATTGGAAAGATAGGTTTCAAACTCTGATGAAAGTGTTCGTGCTAATGGGGCTAATGTGGAATTACGATATTTTTCTGGTATTTCACCCTCTGTACGTAAGGCGTGTGCGACTTTCAGTAGTTTTACATCATGATTGCCCAATACACTACGAGCACCAAGACTTCGCAGTAGTGTTAACACACCAATAGAGTCTGGTCCTTTATTCACTAAATCCCCAACAGTGATAAGTAGATCCTTCTCTTTATCAAATTTAACTGTTCGGAGTAATTCCTGCAATTGTGCCAAACAACCATGAATATCACCCACAATTATTACACGACCTTTGGGAGAGAATATAGTCTCCACACGGGCGTATTTATCTTTCATTAATAAACGAAATAAAATGAAAACGTATATATATAAATGAATCTATACGTATGTGTGTATGTACTGTGTTTACTACTACACCTATGTAGATTAGAAACAAATAGAAAAATAAAAACGGAATAAAACAGGCCAAATTTAGATGAAAACATATTTAGAAAAACAAAACAAAAAAGGAAATAACCGTCATATGATGTATTTCAAAGTAAAATAAAATAAAAGAAAACAAGGTACGTCCTTTTTTTTCTTTATTTTATTTTATTTCATCAAAATATGAAACAAATTCTAAGTTATTCATACTTTATTTACATCACCCTGAATAAATACAGAGAAAGAGACACACGTAATAAGATATCACTATTCAGAATATCAACTTTATCTAAAAACAATGATACCATATCACCACCTCTGCAATTCCTGGATTAATACACACATAACAGTAATTTAGATTACTTGGTTCTGCCTCATCACTGCGAGGAAAGAGACGTAATCCACTTACTTCCTGCACCGATACCACTGTAGATATGACTTCAGGAATCAACGTTGTATTTCCCACATCCACCTCACGGTCTGGTTCATCCATTGAACTATCACCACCATCAGTATTATTATTATTATTATTATTATTATTATTATTATTATTATTATTATTATTATTATTATTATTATTATTATTATTATTATTATTATTATTATTATTTATTGTTGAATCCTTTAATGGAATTGCACGAATCGTCACAAGAGATTTATACCACATGCGTGCGGCCTCCAAATAGACTGTGAAATCCTCATCCCACTGATTGTTTGTACCACCACCAGCCACAAAACGCCAAATAATATGATATAAAAACTCCGCTCGCTCCTTTTTATTAAAAATCAAACGTAAATCAGAAATTTGTATTTGTGCAGCCGCACTATAAGAAAACATATCACTATTTATATCATCATCATCATCACGGCATACGGCGGTGTTATGTACGAATAAGAAAAGGGCTCGTAATTCATCTGTGACGGGAATATCATGCGGGAGATATATATCACCTCTCTTCACAATAGGCATTCGAACACCATCAAAGGAATCCATACAATTATCAATATAATTATCATTATTTTTATTATTACAGTTTTTCATAGAAATAGCGTTATCTTTACCATTGGATTCCACACAACGCACAACACCAGCCTCCACAATACGTTTAAATGGATCTAACGTTATCCAATTACAGGAAAGTTCACTATACACCAAACCACTATGTGTATGATGAGAAGAAACATCCAGTCCAAGTGCCTCTCGCACAACTGTTGAATCAAATAAAGCGGAAAGAAATTCCTGCAAAAGGCCTTTATGAAAACCAGAGAATCGTAGCGATCCTAATACACCTCCACCACCACTATTACTATTATTATTATTACTATTACTAATCGTATTATTACTTACACCATTGAAATGATCTTCTTCCAGTTGAAAGCGAAAGGCACAAATACGTGTATTGGGCCTCAACCCCCATCTCTCCTGTACTTCTTTAAAGAAGGGGTCATTTAATACAGTTTCAAAGCGTTCGTGTCGGAATCGTTCAAACGAAAAACGTTGTTGTACTACCATAACTCTTCCTTATTCCTTTTATTTATTTCTATCGTCATTCTCGCAACAAATAAGAGAGAAAAAGAAAAACAGGTAAGATAAGAATATTTACATAAACTATCCGTACATATTAAGATACAAACACAGAGAGAGAGAGAGATTTATACGTAAAAGCTAAATAAAAAAGAAATAAACAAGTATCATGAAATTTTCGTGAATGCCCATCAGACGGAATGTAAAAGTGAAGCTACAAAAAACATCAACAACATACCTTTTTCATCATTCTCTTTCGATCGGTTACATTTCTCACTTTTCTTTCTTTTCATTTTCTTTGATTTCCTTTCCTTCTTTGTGCTTCTTCCTTGTTGAGATAATCCTATTCACATCTCACTCTTCTCACTCTGCGCCCAATTCATTGTCTATATCGATACTAAAACCGTATATTTGCTTTCTTCTGTTTAGATATTTTACTCCTCTATTCGGCTATTTCATATATATATATATATATATATATATATATATATTATTTATTTATTTATTTAATTTACACAAACGACTTTCGCTCTAAGAAGCGTTTGAGAAAGTACAACTGAAAGAGACTCATACCAACAAGTGCAATTACCTGAAACACCGACCACATCAACAATCTCTCATTCGCCTCCTCCACCGTACTTCTGTGTTCCTTCTGCTGTGTGCGGAGTTGCATTTGTAGTTCCTGCAGACTTCGCATTTCCACCGCAATCGCCTCTACATTACGTTCAATTGGATCGAGTTCGGTGACTTTTGCCACAGTGCTGTAATCCACGTGGTAGCGGAAGTGAAAGTCCACAAACCTCACGCTAGAGCGGCCTTTTGCATTATCGAAACAGGCATTCAGTAGTCGTACACCGTCATGGGCGTAGACATCGTAAATACCACCTGCGGCATTATTCCAACGTTTAATTTCCTTTCCATCCTGATCTGTTAATAGAACGTCAATTTCTTCCCCTTCTTTAAAATGACGTCGGAGTTGAAATTGAAACGTTATTGCACTTTGCGGTGGAACGGGTTCCTGCAGGCAAAATACATCGCCGACCTCTAACGCTGTTGATACAGCATTCACCGCCGGCAGGCATAATAATAATAATAATATCAATAGTGATAAGGAGAGAAATACAGATGAAGAAGGGGATAAATGTGTTTGTGGAAATATCATTGGATTTGTGTGTTTGTGCGTGTGTAATGGTAAATGGAGCTATAGGACTATACCCGTCTTTTTTTTTCTTTTTTTTTTGTTTCTTCTCCGCGTGTTTTCTCTTTTCCCCTTTTTTCTTCTTTACTGTTGATTCGCCGTTATATTTGCTATTGTGGGATTATTTCAAAAAGAAAATGAAAGGATCTTTGCTATTCACTTTGTAATACGAAGAGAAAAGAAACACAGAAGTTTATATAGTTATATATATAACATAGTCATATATACACAAGAGACAAAGAAGAACATATGAGTTTCCTTCAGCAAGGAGTTTCAATAGGACTGAACAGCAATAAATAATAATGAAACAGAAGAAACAAACAAAATACATTTTTTAAACTCCATTTCCTCAACGCTTTCATTTTGTAAGTAATAACAAAACAAAAATCAACCCATACAAATAACTATCGTTTATTGAATCTCTCCATGATCGCCCTACAAATACCTCATACCCATTAAAAATGAAAAAAAATACATTTAAAAGATTCATATATTTACATATGAATGGGTTATTTTTTTTTGCATTTTTAACGTTCCCATACTTCTTTTTCTTATATATATATATATATATATATATATATATATTCAAGATGGACAATATTTATTGATAAACTCCATCACATCCTTTAACACCTCCTTCCACTCTACCTCCGTGAGCACTTCATGATATAAACCGGGATATTCAATTAATTGTTTATCCCGCGACACCGCCGCCTCCACAAACCGACGAGATCCATCAATCGAACACAATTTATCATCACTTCCATGTATAATGAGAAACGGAAATGTACTCTTATCCATATTAGACCAAACATCATCCATTGCCCGCAGCATCTCCGCCGCCCATCGTGCTGTTAGTGGTGGACCAAAATAAAATGGATCCTGCCGCGCAAACTCCAAAACTTGTTGATTTCTGCTAATAAAACGGGTATCGAGTTTCTGCACACCGCACTTGGGGACACATCGTGATAGTGTGCGGGCAACCCAGCGCATAAATGGCGTGGCGAGGGATTTATCCGCTTGAAGTGCGGGGCCACTCAGCACAACTGCCGTCCACGGACGTATATTATTATTACTATTATCATTATTACTATTATTATTATTATTATTATTATTATTATTATTATTATTATTACTAGTATTATTATCATTATGAGAATGCGAAGCATTCAAAGAAGCGAAATCGCGCAGGGCAACGTGAACGGCGATGAGACCACCCATAGAGTGTCCAAGCAGAAAACACGGAAGTGTCATGTACGCCGGATACTTTGCCAAAATGTGTTTCTTAAACCGTTGAAAGTCCTCCACAAAGTCGTAGAAGTTCTGCACGTATAATCGTTTCCCCTCGCTTCCACCGGCGCCTTGATTGTCCATGCAGAACACATGCAGGCCGGCGTCGGCGAACTTTGTGGCGACCCCGTCATATCGTGCGGTGTGTTCGCCGAGGCCGCTGATGATAAACACAACGCCGCGGGTCTTTTCTACACTTCGTGGGGGAGTCCACTCTGCAAAGTGCAGCCATAATCCCTGTTTGTTCTGAAAGTACTTTGGAAAGAGTTCGGGATCGGGTGGAGTGCGGCTGGGCTTTGCATACGGCAGATCGTGGGAGCCACTGAAGTAGGAACAACAGGATCCCATTATTAGTGATTATAGTTATATAGTTATATAGTTATATCACTACAGAGAGGAAGTGAGAAAGAGGGAAAGAGAGAGTTCAGGAGGGAATGTGTGTATGGTTATTTATAATGATTTAGATGAATAATCCCTGTAGTGTGTTAGATAAATGTAATGTGAGAATCGGATGTTTTATTATTATTATTATTATTATTATTATTATTATTATTATTATTATTATTATTATTATTATTATTATTATTATTATTATTATTATTATTATTGGTGTAGTACTTCCTACAACTAAATTATAATAATAAAAGTAAGGAATAAAAAAGGAGGAAAATAACAGCACATAAACAATAACTAATGAAGAAAAACAAAAGGAGTGAAACATAAAAAGAAAACAAAGAAGGTATAGTTATAACAAAAAAAATATATAGCATACACGAACAGCACTATAGTGAGCATGCTATAAACCCCATAAAAAACAAAAGATAATACAAGTGCTGAATAAGCAAATAAATAAAGAGACTCATACAAAATATAGCCATTTATACTTTATATATATATATATATATATATATATATATATATATATATATATATAGTTATTCAAATTAATCTTCTTTACAAGATGCAGTGGAAGAATGAATAAGAGCTTCCAATTGTTTTGAGAGTTGCACAACACGTGCACGTAATACCTGACGATCCAACTCTCTCTGCTTTAATACGAGAAGACGTTGTTTCAATTGCATCTCCGTTTGCTCTATAGCAGATAATGAAACCACAGTACTATTACTATTACCACTATTACTATTACCAGTCGCTATAGCTGTTTCTTTCTGTACTATACACAGTCGGAGCTTCTCAGTTAATATCCGCATTTCCTCCCGTTCAGAAGGTGCCGCTGCTAACATGGCACGATACGACAAGAGAAGATTTCTCCCCTCTACAATAGAAATAGACGAAAGCGAATGTAAAGACTCTGCAGATGTATTTAACAAAGCCGTAGTAGTGTTTGGAACTGTTATGTAGTGAAGTGGTGTATCGTGATAATATGTACTGGCGAGTGTAGAAGGGTCTATGGTTTGTTTCTCTATCGGAGGAGATGGATCCATTTCTATACTTCTGTGTTGTTTTTCATTTTTATCTTCTTTTTCTTCCTTTTCTTCTTTTTGTGTTTTTATTGTTTTGATTGTGTGTGGTTGTAGTGTACGTCCTGTTAGTGGAATAGCGGGAGATCGACTGCGCAGACGCTGTTTTAATGCAGCTGCGGGATCCTCCACACTGTTGTTATTCCTAATATGATTATTCCATAATGGTATAACCCCATTCCCAGACATCTCAACAGCCATCGTACAATTATTATTATTATTATTATTATTATTATTATTATTATTATTATTATTATTAGGAATACCATTTCCAGTAGATCTATGTATATCTTCTATTTCTTTATCTTCTTGTAAATAGTGATCTTCTGTATAAGTACGATCCCCTACACCCTGCCAGTGTTGAAAAAGTACACTATTAATAAGACGTGTAACAGCCACATCTCGCAATAACTCCACTCGTCGATCACGAATTGTATTTCGTAGTTTTTTGTACGTTTGCCGCCCACACAATCGTCGTTTCCAGTTATTTAAACACACTCGTCCTTGTTGCGATAATACAGATGTGTTGTAAAAGAGATCCGCTATTGATATACGCCGAGCACACTCTAATCGCCAATGTGTACGTTGTGTCCATTGTTGTAACAGAGATAATTTATATCGTTGTTTTCGCGTATCCATTAGTGTTTTACAGGCGACTTCACAGTTGTGAAACTTACACCATTTATGAAAGTATATACCAGAGAGCATATGATTTGTACGTTGACTGTGAATCGTACTAGCGGTTCGCATTATCCAATATTGATAACATCTCAACATAATCGTATGCCGACGTGTACGTTGAATAGATTGTACAATATGGGCATAACGACGTAAACGAGCGGCACGTTTTTCTGCGGTGTGTCTAAGCCACTGTATCCAATAATAGTGTATTGTCAATTCCGCAAAGAGTGAATATTCTACAACTACTGTACTATTATTAGTATTATTACCATTACTATGTTTAGATAGAGATAATAATGCTGATGATGATAATAATAATGTTTGTTGAGCTGGCTTAAGTAATAGTAGTAATAACATCCATGGTGAGAGATTAGTTATATTCATCCATGCATTTGGTGTATGTGTAATAAGTGCGACTAAACGGAGTTGTTGAGACTTTGCGTAAAGTGTACGCCGACGCCATTGCATCCATTTAAATTGTAAACATTGCCGTTGTGTTTTTTCCCATAATCTCTCTTCTCGTAATATACATATAGCCCGCCAAGACCATCGTTTATAATACAATTGTCGTATATGTTTATTTCTATCTTCTATCATAGATGCCAAATGGGCACGTTGTGTGAATTGAGTAGAAATCCAATTTCGCCAAGCAGCAAATACACGGCGGTGTAAATTATTATAATAATGAGATGTGGCACGATTTGTTAGTTTTATTTGATAACAACGACGATGATAACGCCATTGCCAGGCACGAAAGAATCGAAATAACTGCCGTTGTGCATACCACGCTTCTGCGAGATTTCGCTCTTGTTGTTGTTTTGTTAATACTACAGTAAGACGATGACGCCAGTGTTGTAGTGTACGCTGCAGTAATGAACTGCGGTGTGTGACGTGTGCTATTATCATTAATGCGATGGAAGTCTCATTATCTGTTTCCTTCTCTACTGTAAGTGTGTGGAGGAGTGAGGACCACTTGCTGTGTATATCCATTGAGTCTGTTGTTTGAAGTGTAGCACTAATATCCAGATCCATTTATTTACCACTCTCTACTATATATATATATATATATATATATATTTGTGAAATAAAAGGGAAATGATTCACTTCACGCTGCTACTAATAATAGTAATAGTAGTATTAATTTGAATATGAATATTCGTGGTGATAGCCGCTAGGAAGTGTGCGGATGATGATATTTCCTTTATTTTTGCTGCTAACGTGAAAAAAGAGAATAGTAGAGAAATATAGAAGATATAGTATTATCATATTGCAGATGGTATTCATAAGAGAGTCAGAAAAATAAAAGATATATATATATAATAAAGAAAAAGAAAGATATAAAAGAGTGTAGAAGATCGAAAAGAAAATCAAATAATGAAAGAGAAAATAAAAATATAGTTCACAACTCTAAAAACAAAAACATATCGAACAAAAACATCAATAAGAAATTGAGTAAACATATATACACACAGAGACATTATGCATGAAAGCAAAAAAAGAAAAAAAGAAGAAAGGAAGTAAAAATAAACACACTAAAGAAGACGTACTGAAAAAAAAAACTAAATTTGGTCAATAATAAATAATTCTCAATAATGGTAATGAAAAAGGTAAAGGTGTAGTGCATATTTACCTTATATATATATATATATATATATATATATATATATATATATATATATTGATAAGGTAATAAGCAAGCGCACAGAGAGAACGAAGAGAGAGATGGGGGACACAAAAAAAACGAAAGAAAATAGATAGAGAGTAATTGAGAGAATGATTCTTTATACATAGATCAGAAGCAGAGTCTCTCTAACATGTAGACTTAACTAACCTCACTCCGTTAGCAATTAGGTACATTCTATTGAATCCAATCTTATTTTTTCTTTTTTATTTCTTGATTCTCCTTGATTTTCTTTCTTTTCTTTCCTTTTTTTCTGTGTGTGTGTTTGTTTGTGTCTTATATATTTCTAAAAGGGTCATCAGAAAAGAAAAAATATATTTTTATATTGCTTTTCATTTTAATATTTGTTTTCATTGTCTCCCCACCCCCACTCTAACAGAAAAAAGAAAAATTTCAAATAATAATAATAATAATAATAATAATAATAATAATAATAATAATAATAATAATAATAATAATAATAATAATAATAATAATAATAATAATAATAATAATAATAATAATAATAATAATAATAATAATAAACACCATCGGCACAAAAAATCATCATCCTTATTCTCGCTAATTGTTTACTTTCTATCTTTGTTTTTATCATTATTCCTCTCATTTTCCTTTTCATTTCTTTCTTTCTTCTTCCTACAACTATGCATTTGAACTTTTACCACTGCGCTGACTCTTTGACGAGCCAGAACGCTTTAAGATAGAACTTGGAGTTCTCATACTATTCCCATTATTATTATTATTATTATTATTATTATTATTATTATTATTATTATTAATATTATTGACATTAGATGATTTACGTGAGAGGGTCTGCGGTGACATAATGGCACTTCCGACAAGGCCCGTATCTCGCAGGGACATTGTACGGCGTACATCATCAGAAGCGGGTGTTACACGACCAACCCCCACCTTCTCTGTATGAATTGGTAATGGTTTATTATCTTTAGTACCATTGTTATTACGTTTGATAGTATTATTATTATTATCTTTATTATCCTTATTATTATTATTATTATTATTATTATTATTATTATTATTATTATTATTATTATTATTATTATTATTATTATTATTATTATTATTATTATTATTATTATTATTATGGATGATGTATTCATGTGGTACTTCTGCGGTCTGTGCTAGAGGCCGGTTGGGCATATACTCTGAACCCACCACATCACTCTTGTAGAACCCCGGCTTTTCCTGTCTTTGCACAAAACCCTCCGTATTATTTAAATTCATTACTTCTCCCCTTTCATCCTCCCTTTCTCTTCTTTCTTTTTCTTTTCCTCTTATTTCTCTCTCTGTTATTTCATGCATCTGTGGAGTCGGCACCACTCGCGGTTCCACAATAGCAGTTGGTAGTCCATTCGCCCGTCGCCATCGATTCTCCGCCTCTCTGCTATTATCCAAATCCCGGTTATTATAATCACTCACCACCTCGTAATTATTAATATTATTATTATTATTATTATTATTATTACGAGGTATTGGTATACCGCAGTTATCCTCATATTGTCGCTCCATATCATCCACATCCCCATACGCAGTCTCTAAATCATTATCATGTTCATTCCTATTTTCCCGCATTAATTTATACGAATCCGTCAATGTAACCGCATGACGTGAACAACACACTTGTGCCGCAGGAGCTGGTGGTGGTGGTGGTGGGAAATTTAATTTCATTCGTGCCCGGCGAACAGAGACAAGTGAAATAAAAATAGGAATTGAAAGTAAAGCCGCAAAAATAAGGGAAACACCAATGCCAATTGCATACTGACACCCCAATGTACACACCACATTATGTGTGCCCAATAGAGCCTGCACCACGGTAATATTTTCCCGCAGACGACCACCATTCTTCCAATAAATATCATGTATTATAGATGTATTGGCATTCCGTACACGATTATTAATATCGGCGTTTGATAATTCCGTATCTTTTCCAAATCGAATAACGGTATAAATTACTGAAAGTCCGTTGGGGAGAAAATGACACTCCCGCAGACTCATAGCGGTTACACCGGGAGGTGATGCAAGTTCCATACGTAATACCTCTGAAACAGCTGCGGCTGCGGGATTTATAAGTGTAGAAACAGAGAAGTTTGTCACTCCATCCTTTACGTTATTATTACGATCAGCATTCTTGAGGAAATTGTTATACACAAATGGCCAGTCAGAGCCGGTAAACAAAACATGAAAGACTTCTTCCAATGGCATATCATCTACAGGAACATCGAAAGCCACAGCAGAAAGCGTGTTGGAATAGAGCAGAAATACTGTCAACAAAACAGTACATGGGTGAAGAGAAATAAAATGTGATGCATTAAATCGCATGAAAAAGAAGCAGATCATTTTCATATTCTCCTTGAGATCGCGCAGTTTTAAAGTACAATAATCAAACAGGAATTAATAAATGATAAAAACAAAACAAACAGCGGTCCCTAAGATTCCTTTTATAAATGTATTCGTCACTTTTTCAAAAGAAGAAAGCTATATAAAATAAACAAAAAAAAACAAAAGAGAAAAAAAATCAAACAACAAAAACACAAAACAAAAAAAGCCACAAAAAAACGTTCTAAACATACAATTGTTACCACCAAAAAAAAGTAGTCCAAAAAAAAGGCTATATTTATTAAGATATATATATATATATATATATATATATATTACCACTATGACATACGCTAGCGTCATAACATGCACAAATACCACAAACCAAAATAACAACCAAAACAAAAGAACACAAAAACCTCAACGTATCCAACAATTAACTGTCGAAGATATACACACATAAAAAATGAAAATCCTTTAATTACCACTCCAAGAAAAAAGAACTAGAAGGCCAAAACTGCTACTTCCGCCCCATCTGCTGGGGTGTCAGATGTTAGTGCACTTCGAACACCTTTCTTTGGATCCTAGAAGTGTGAAGTAAACAAAGAAACAAAGAGAAAAACAAAACAGCAACAAAAGGGGGAAAAATACACAGCGACATCAAAGAACGAGTAAAAGTGAATTAATCGTTGACAGTAGTAGGAGTCTCCGAAACCCAGGCGCCCCCCAACACGCTCACACAAACCATCTCGCCACAAAGGAACACCACACACTGGCAACACCAGATCCACACATCCATGCACAGCCTCGGATGAAATCATCAGCAACAGTGCATCCCACACAGTGGCAAAAACAAGCAAAACAAAAGCAAACCATCAAGAAAAAAGGTTTACCATAAGGGAAGTCAGAAAAGACCACACAGCAATGTATCTTAAAGATTTATTAAAACGAGCAGTAGTGTCGGCACAGATTTGATCGTATGCCCAGTGGGACGGCAAGTATACCGCAAAGCAAAGGTATCCCGACTCATTTCACATGGAAATCAGCACTGCCACAACAGCCCACCAACCACAGTACACATTCCGTGCAGCAGAGCCAGCAGAAGCACACAAACACAATACCACGCACACCCCGTCACTGCCAAGAAGGCAACATGGGCGGCAAGAACAAAAAGTGCTGCAGACACACAGGCCCACTCAAAAACACACAACGAACACAAAGTATCGTATTAGACGTGCAAGTAAAGCAGCGAGGCATTACATCGAAAGAACCTCCGCTTCATCATCACTGTTAGGCATACGGACCAGCTGCAGCGAGGTCGGCTCCTGCAATTGTGACTCCGACGACACACTCGACACATGCGCACCTCGTCCAGCGGAAGATGATGCAGGCACTATCACAGATTGGTGGGCTATTGTACACTCCAACTGCTCAGTGGGCATTGACGGTGATGCAAATGAACGATCAGATGATTGTGACGAAGGGAGATTGGAGGAAAAGGTCGGCGGAACACCTGGATGGGCTGCCATGGACGAACAATAAAAAGGTTGAACGGCATTGTCAGTGTTATCCGAATGCAAAGCTCCAACAAAAGATGTCACACTCGCCTGACAACCAAAAAGACGATTCAGTCGCACCGCAAGACGTCTGACCATTTGGTGGCAGTGCTCCTCATACGGCATATCGCCTCTTGCACCGACACGCAACTGCCAGCGTGCACAGAGCGACTGCAGCACACCAGCACGCTGCCGTGGATTGTACGCGCTAAAGAGACTCAAGATAAAAGAGACTGTCGTATCATATGCAGCACTATTGCACTCATAGGAGGAGTCAGTTGTATCAAATGTATCTTCAACATCTTCCAAGCCCTCCTCCCTGCCAAGCCGCAGTGCAGCGAAGGTGCGGCCGGGCACTGCGTCCAGCTGGTACATCTCCACAGGCTTCGGCACGCCACGCAGCGCCACAGGGCCCAGCGCAGTCACGTCCACCTGCTCACGCTCAGCCGTGCTCAGCGCCATGTACGCCGCCCGCGTCAGCAGCACCTGCCCGCCGTTCGCAACGCTCTCCGTGCGCGCAGCCGTGTTGGATGTGCTGCCGTAGTAGTCGTACCCCTTCGTCACCTCGTCGTGCCGGATGTCCGCAAGCCCGGTGTGCACCGCAGCACGCACACGCAGGCCGTTCCAGTACTGCCGGTACACAGCAGCGTCGAGGCGTGCAGTCGGCGGCACGTACTCGTCGTCCTCCGCAGCCTTCCCCTCCTCGAACTCGTGGTAAGCGTCATCAATGGCACCCGTCCCCCAGTCATGATGCAGGAACGACTGCTGCAGCTCACGCACAAGCTGCACAGCCGCAAACACACTCCTGCTCGCAATCATGAACGAGTCGCCAATCGTCTTCACCTCGTAGCAGCGGTACTTCGCAATCAGCGCGCGGATCAGGCGGTGGTGCGTCGCCACAGCGTCGGGCATGATCTCCGGACACGCAGCCCACAGCGCCGTGCTGCTCTCAATGTCAGTGAACACAAGCGTCACGGGGTCCGTCGGCTCCTTCGGTGCATTCGCATTGTCACGCGCACTGCGTCGTCTGAGTAGCAGAAACAAAATCAAACCAACAAGCAGTAAAACACCAGCAACGCATCCAACAATGACACCAATCAGCTGCTGCAGTGTGAGACCACCTTTTGGGGGTTCCACATACTCCATCGATGGGGTTACAGGAGGAAACAGCTCCGACACAGTGGGGTTCAGTGCACGCGACATCGACCACACAGATATACGTGTTGCTCCGTAATTCACAATACACTTGGCAGCATCAACAATACCTTGCGCAGCACACTCACTCCCATCAGTAAATGATCCATATAACATGTCTTCTGCCGAAATAGCAATATTCTGATAGAAAAATCCACTCAGAGTGTCGGCATTCACAGTATCCATCCGTGAAAGAACAGTCTGTAGAAGTCGTACATTGGCAAAGGCCCTCAGCGACAGCGGCGTCCTATCTGTCTCATCCGTTACAGCAGCGTGGTACTTCCGCACAGTCTCGGACTCCGTCTTCACATCGGCCCAGTGCGGCAGGCTCGTCGCAAACACAAGGCGGTCGGCACTTCCACTCCCATCGAACGCAGCAGTGAACTCAGCGTACCGCAGTGACAGCTCGGAGAACAGGACAAACACACGCACACCGCTGTGCTTCGTCAGGTGCCCCGCAATCAAAGCGGCATCGCCATCCGCAAGGCCCACCACGAACACAGCGCCACTCGACGGCAGACGGCCCGCCAGCGAGTCGCCACCAGCCAGCAGCGCCGCCGACCGCAGTGACCCGCCAAACGTCACCAGCGACCGCCGCAGCACATCCTCAACCGCAGCCGCCTCATCGCAGCGGATCACAGCGGCCGCAGTGGCACCAGTCGTGTTCCCGAGGTAAAAGGCAAGCACGAGCAGCTCCTGCTCCACCGTGGGCGACAGGTGGATCACGTGCCTCCTGAACTTGTTCAGCCGTGGCTGAAGGAATAGTGGGTCAATAAACGTCACATTCGGGACATCCAACATCGCCTCCGTGACGATGCCAGCAACTGCGTGAGTGTTCTTGTCTTCAATCTCTTTTAACAGCACCAGCCGACCATCAGTTGGATTTGAGTTGAGACGGTGAATAGTAACATGGTGCGAATCCAAAGAATTGGAACTTCTTTTAATTGCGTTTAACAAACCCAGCTTCAGTTCTTCAAAATTACGTGATGTGTGGGGACTATCATTCCAATCTATTGTTACTGCAATGAGTGGTGCTGCTATCCTGAAGTTAAGGGAATAGCATTCGGTAAATGGAATTCTCAGCGTCCCTTCCTCTATTACTTCTGCCTGAAACCCATCAGTAAAGCGCTTCATGTACACAGTACGTCCACCTTGGTTGCAGTAGCACATGGCTCCCTGAGATTCAAAAATATCTGTACACTCACCACCATAGTCACCGATGATTATATCGTCAATGACATAACGACGTTGGTTGAACAGTGAGGTAGCAAATGATGTCTTATCCTTAATCCACTCTGGGTTGCTTATAGCCTGCAGAAGTACCTTACCAGCAATCCACCCGGTAACCATCAGCTCATCGTTTTCTTCACTATTCAGTAGGGGTTTACTCCTGAGTAAACCGTTTTTTTCTCTGTAAACCTTCATTTCTTTTTGAAATCGTTCAATAGCCTTGAAGCGAGTGTCCGATGGCAATGGATTGGTGCCAGTAGTGACTATTTGCCTTGGTTGGCATTTGTTTTTTTGATGAAGTTTCTCCGCTTTCTTGCACCCATCAATCAGAGTGTTCTGTAAAACACCAGGCCCAAGAAGATATGACTTATTAATGCGATAATCGCCACGTACCTTAATAAGAAACTGAGTTGTTGTCAGTGATGGCCTGCCAAAGACTATTATTACCTGAGGACGTGTTTTAGCAAAACCTTCAAATGCAGTATCAAATTCGTCTTGAGATTTGGAATAGTCCTTTTCAAAAGGCAAAGTAAACACTCCACTTAGGCTATAGCCCAGTTCAGATAAGCGCGTGGTAGTCTCAGCATATTCAAGCTCCCCAAAACCACTTTTTTTCAGGTACATGAAGCCCAATCGCCGCATTCGGAGATGGCCTACAGCATAATTAATTAGAGCAAGCAGTTCAGTAGCCCAATCACTTCGCGTAAAGTAGACTTGTTTGTCCCAATAACGTTCCGAACTGGATCCACTAAAGGGTGCAATGGTCACTAAGTTTTTGCTGTGCAGTGCGGGTCTTGCACTAGCGAGCTCGATTCCTTTCAAAGGGCCTATAAGAACGAATATGTCGCCATAACGCACCAATGATTTCTCAATGACATCACTTAAGTTAGATGACCAATCTTCTTTCGCAATAGTGAGAACTTTAAGCTTTAAAAAATTTCCAACAGTATAATCCTGCGACAAGAGAGCAGCTTCAAAACCAGAATTTATGGCTGTAATGTGAGAATGTTCACGACCTCCTGTAGAATAGAACAAATTCAATATCTTTATTTCTTTTAAATTACCATCAGCTGCTACACATAAAGCAAGCAACAAGAGAACAAAAAACATTTCCACAGCCAGGCAATAGTCACCTCTCAGACCATTCAAAAAGAAACATCGCATCTCCAGCAAATTCTATAGCCTTCAAAAAAAAAAAGTAAAAAAATAAAAGTAAAAACAAAGAATACACAAGTCCAAGGAAAGAAAAACATCTTAACTAGAATTAAAATAAAACAAAAGACAAACAAACACAATATGCAAACGTAAAGCAAACCCCAAAAGCACCAGAAATAGAGATTTCAGAAAAAACAAGTTTTAAAACCAAAACAAAACAGTCACCAGAAAAAAAAATAGCAGAAAAAAAAGTCAAATCAAAAAAATACGATAGTCACTTCCAACAGACAAGGCGGTCGGCACTTCCACTCCCATCGAACGCAGCAGTGAACTCAGCGTACCGCAGTGACAGCTCGGAGAACAGGACAAACACACGCACACCGCTGTGCTTCGTCAGGTGCCCCGCAATCAAAGCGGCATCGCCATCCGCAAGGCCCACCACGAACACAGCGCCACTCGACGGCAGACGGCCCGCCAGCGAGTCGCCACCAGCCAGCAGCGCCGCCGACTCCAGCGACCCGCCAAACGTCACCAGCGACCGCCGCAGCACATCCTCAACCGCAGCCGCCTCATCGCAGCGGATCACAGCGGCCGCAGTGGCACCAGTCGTGCTCCCGAGGTACTGCGCAAGCACGAACAGCTCCTGCTCCACCGTGGGCGACAGGTGGATCACGTGCCTCCTGAACTTGTTCAGCCGTGGCTGAAGGAATAGTGGGTCAATAAACGTCACATTCGGGACATCCAACATCGCCTCCGTGACGATGCCAGCAACTGCGTGCATACGTCGCTCACGCATGGTGTTCACAAGGATATCACGAGCACCGTCTTGTGTTGTTGAAATGGGCTTCATTGATATATCCCCTTTCTTCCACCATCCCACGTGAAGTGATACCGCCCCAAGAAACCCAGCGTTTAGCTCCATAGAGCTATGAGATGACATCACAGAATCGGTTAAAAGAAGAATTGTCACACTCAATGCAGGAGGAATGTAAACGGAAGAAGCATAGCAGTCCGTCCAACGAAACGTCATACGGCCATTGACAATGCTCTCGGCACGATAACCCTGTATGAAGCGTTTCAGGTACACAGTACGTCCACCTTGGTTGCAGCGGCATGTGGCGCCATAAATCGCGGCCCCTCCAGCACACTCACCACCATAATCACCAATCACAAGGTCATCGATGATATAACGGCGTTGGTTGAAGAGGGATGCAGCAAACGATTTCCTGTCCTTCAGCCACTCACGGCTACCCATTGCCTGCACAAGCACCTCACCAGCCATCCACCCAGCAACCATCATCTCACCATCGTTGTCATTATTAAGGAAGTGTTTAGGGCCTTGAAAAACCTCATGACCGAATGCTGTCAAATAGGCTTCCATTACCTTCTGAAACCGCTTAATTGCAACGTACTGTGTGTCCTTCGCAAGGGGGTTTGTACCCGTTGTGATCACCTGGCCACTCACAAACGGAACACCTTTATTTACTGCCTCGCGCCACACACTCAGAAGCATGTCTTGAACAGCTGTAGGACCCAGCAGATAGGCACCAGCAGTACGCTTGTCCGTCAGCATCCGCATTATGAACTTCGCAGTGTCCTTAATAGGCGAACCAAAGACAATCACAGCCTGTGGTCGGGTGTCCGCAAATGCCTCCCACGCAGCATTGAAAACAGCACCATCTGCTGACCCACGGTGCATGCTCTTCACTGTAAACACACCACTGATGTTTTGACCCATAGCGGCAATAGTGTCTTTCATAAGCTTGTACTCATCCTCACCGTAAGATACGTTCTGCAGATACATGAATCCCAATCGGTGTACCCATAGATTGTTCACGGCGTAGCGCAGCAGCGCAAATAACTCAGCAGAAGGACTAGGACGTGTAAAATACAAGTTTGGATTCCATCCACGAACAACACTGGATGCAGTGGTGGGTGCAAACGATACAGCACCATGTGCCTTTAGTACTGGCAAGACTTCTAATAGTGCATCATCACCCATAGGACCCATAACAAATAAGAAATGAGAACTATCACTTAAAGCTTCTTGAAGGTCATTCTTTACAGCAGAGAAATCGGACTCCTTCTTCGTAATATTCAAAACAACTCCATCCGCCACAGTGAACCTGTGCGAAAACAGTGATGCCATAAAACCTGCACCAAGGCCATACCTGATGTTCCTCGGAAAAGAAATATCCCTTACATTGATGGAAATAGCTCTTACAATACTCTTTGGGGTTACAACATCTTGGCACAGTGCGCTCTGTGGGGTGTACAGCAGCAGTTGGGTGAGGCACAGCAGCGCAGTGAGGGAGAGCAATGGACGGAAGTAGGTGCTGCCGCCACGGTGTGCCGCACTCGTGGCCTTGGGAGTATGGAAGCACATAGCTTGTATCTTGAAGCTGAAAAAAGAGTGCTAGGCGAATGGAACAGAATGGAAAGAAAAGAAAGGCAGGTTGTGCGGATACAGCAGAGTAGAGCAACACCGTGAGCAGGCAACCATCCAGCAACCCGAGACTGGAAGGGCACCGTGGTTGTGGAAACAATAACAATAAGCGCAAAGAAAAACAGTGAAAAATATTAGAAGCGCAATAATGAAGGCAAGAGAAAACAGTAAAGATTTGACCACAACAGAGCATTACCAACCACAGTGGTACAAGCTGCAGTCTATCTGGAGGAATAAAAAGATATTGTATGGAAAAAGTGAACAACGGTATCGGGTGATACCCTGTTGCCGTGTCCTGTGGTCAGCTCTGCACTCAGTCACTTCATTGTGTCAGCGTACGCAAAACTGCTCGCAATGGTTGGGGATCGAACGCTGTATTGCAAGGTTTCACAGCAACACCACTGTGACACGCGCTTGTCGAGCAAATACCAGTGATACAGCTACATCACACACACACTCATATTAGCGACAGTATAACACAGCAAATACACGGTCTCAAAAACCACCGATGCCCATCCTGCAGCAGTGCAGATTCCACAGCCAGACACAAACACACACACAGAATGTATTGAAGGGACCCTACAAGTCATCGACAGAAGGCACAACTCGAGAATTAGAGCAGCCAAGCCCAGTTGCAGTCTAAGCTGTGGTCGTGGCAAGCACACCGACATTATCGATGCAATCCACTTCTGCAAAGAACTCACACATAAGATAAGCAGGGTACCCTGATGACAAGAGAAGGAGAGAAAAGGGAAGAAAAAAGCGATAGAGAAAGCAATAAAGACATATCAGTGTATCACCAGAAAAGAAGTCAGAAAATAAAAACAAACCAGTTTCATACAAGGCAATATGCAACGTACATGTGTATGAGAGAAATAGGAGGATGCAACTGCAGCCCTTCAGATGCACCATCAGGACAGCGTTGCATCCACTCCATTCCTCTCTTCGTAGATTACATTCCAGAGATCACCGTGATGCTTCTGCGTTCTGCTGAGACCGTCCGAAAGGGCTCATCACAGCTCGGGATCGAATACACCGCCACATGCCGAGTTGCGGTCAGTATTCGTGCCATCTGCAGGCAATTGGCGAAGTGTGTCCAGACCACCCTCACCTGCGCACGCCAGCCCCTCGCTGGAGTTGCAGGTAGTGCCAGATGGCGGCGCACACGACGGCATCTCACCAGCCAAGTAGCTGCGCTTCAGAGCCTCCCGGCGAGAGGCAAAGAGCTCCCGGATCCAGCTTTCCGCCGTGTCGCTCGTCTGCGTCAGGGGCGAACGGAACTTGGGTGGGATGACGTACACCATCGCAGCGTCCCCATCATCACTCTCCTTGGTGCCACCACAGGGCTTCGGCTGCAGCTTGAGCACACGCATCAGGTCCACAACGCTGCTCTCCGTCAGAATCTGCACCACATGTGGGGGCACGCGCAGGGCAAACGGCGCATCCACATTGACCAGGAAGTGACTGTACGCCCTATAGAATATGTCCGCAAAGGCACCAAGCACCTCCTCCTCCTGCGCGCGCACACGCTCCAGTGCCGCCGCAACTTCCGGTGGGAATTTGTCCGCGCCCTCGACGTCCGCACGCCCTGACACGTCCCCCTCCACCGCCGCAGCGCTGCGCTGCGCAGTAGTGGGGTCTGTTGCCGCCGGCCGCGACTCCTGCGCCCGCACCCCGTGGCTCGCATTCCCCTCGCGGCCCCGCACGTACGTCTCGTAGAAGAACTCGTCGTGCGTCACGAGAAAGTACGCCTTGTCGGTCGTACGCAGTACCTCATCCTCGTCGAGGTCACCCTCTTGCGCAGGCTCGCCGAACTTGCAGGCAAGGCTCACAGGCATCTCGCTCGGTGTGTTGCGATCCGCCACACGCAGCGAGCCGCACCACAGGAACCACAGGCGATCTCTCGCGTCGCTCTTGAAGTACAGCACCATCCGAGTGATGTACTTGTGCTCCGTGTAGAAGAAGTGCGTGACAATGTCAGAGCAAATGTTCTTCACCTCAAAGGCGACGTGAGCAGAGACAGTTCCCTCCTCGCTCAGGTATTCCGGCCCCTCGTATGTCACCGTGATGGCGTACGGGTCGTTCTCCGCGCGCTTCCGGTCCATTATAGGGAACTTGTTCGTGCGACGCTGAATCATGGCAACGCGAGGACTCCACACCACCCTGATAACGCTGTTATGATACCCCTTGGGGAACACAAACCGCTGCAGGATGCCCTCACGCTTCTTCTTGCGGGCAATAAAAGCACTCACGCTCTCCTTGTTAAGCACCTCCACCTGCGTCGTCACCTCCGTCACGCCGTCGCCAACGTCCTCCTCCAACGTCGACAAGTACGTGGCCACAATGGGACAGCCATCACACACGTTCCGCTTGAAGCTCTCCTCGATCGTCGCGGCATCAAGGTCCCTCCCCTGCCGCCGCATCACCTCGCGCGCCTTCACATCCGTCGTGTACCACCCGCGTGGAAAGTTGTGCTCGTACACCACCGTGTCAGGTACAAAGACATTGCGGCACGGCTTCATCGTCTTGGGGTTGCGCTTACAGAGGAGGTCGTAGAAACCCGCAACAATGTCGTCCCCTTCCATCGGATGGTTCTTCATCCACGTGCTGTCCGACTGCCTCCTCCTCCTCCTTCGCGCAATCACTGCGTCAGACATTCTTTCGCTAGGATATTCACCTTACTAGCAGACAAACACAAAGGGAACAGAGTGCATTCACACGCATGAAGGAAGAGAAAACCAGCAAAAGAAAAACAGAAGTCCCTGTAATGCCTGCATAAACAGACATCTACCACTGCCACAACGGAGCGTCTCATTGGGGCAACAGGGAAAAATAAAACGATGACACACAGAGTATTGGTCTCCGCACGGTGCTGTTTGCACCACTCTAAGAAAAAAAAGATGATACCACACAGTATGCACATAAATACATTCTCTGGGCTCCAATTCCCGTTCATGCGCCCATCCTTCTCCCTTCCCAGTATTCACCTGCCCCGTGAGATGCGTTGCAAGGAAAGTAACAGGTCAGAAAAACAAACAAAAAAGAAGGCCTACGTGTTACAAAGCACGCGCATGGAAACAGACAGTTAGATTTAAAAAAATAACGTCGCAATTGGAGGGGAGGTAGGAGTCTGGGTCGGCTTGCTCGCTATCAGTCTCGCTTTGACTGGGCATCGCGTTGGCTCTCATACAGTCGCTGGAGCGATATTTGCTTCAACGGAACCCCAAGAACGTGTCGTCTCTTGTCCCTCAGGGCGTCTTTTTGCAGAAAGACAGCTTGTACCACCTCACGCTCACGACGGCCCGGCTTGTGGTCAGGTACACCGCCGGAGGCACCAGCAGCATGAATATCGTACAGACTGTGCCGCCGAACACCAAGACGTGTGAACACCAGAAGAAGCACAGAACACAGAAATGCGCCAATGAGAAGGACGAAAAGAAGGATGTAATCCAGATCCACTTGCGACATCTCACGCTGCACGGCCGGAACGCAGAGAGACGCATCTTCCCGCGGCACAGCATGGGAGCATGTGTACTCATTCACGCTTCCACTGAGAAGGGCGGAGTAGCACATACTGTCAAAGCAGAAGGTGCAGTTGTTTGCTGTGTCGCTGCTGCACACCTTGCACCCATCAAAGGAGTGTCGTCGACAGGGATCCAGTACAACGTCACAGTGTGGACCGCCCCACCCAGACGCCCTGTCGCACCGGCACACACCGCACTCACAGTATCCACCGCGGAGATTGCAGGGTGTGCAGTCAAACGGCCCATCACATGACACCTCGCAATTCATTCCGCTGAAAGGTTTGGGACACACGCAGGCCCCTGTCCCGTTCACCCCGTCATCACAGTACCCCTTGTTCTCACAGGAGCGGCACTGCAGGCACCTCGGGCCGTAGTGGCCGACAGAGCACTGCTCACAGAAATCACCATCAAACCCGCTATTACACACACACTGATTCGTGCTGGAGTTACACACTCCGTTTAGGCCACAGTCGTTGCACTTACCGATAGGATCGAATCGGATTCGCGTGCCAGTGCGCACCAGCGACGGCGGAACGGCGATGGTGGCGGGGTCCTCCACGCGGTGCCGAAAGAGCCCAACGAACGGCGACGGAAATGCAAAGAAGTCTACCACAGGTCTTGTAGGAATTTCGGCAACAACGGGATGACCATAGCGGAACTCGACTGCCCCGCTCGCATCCAGGTAGATCTGGTATGTGGAGGAACGAATGTCCGATGCCATGGCTGTCATGTTTGCCACTTCAAGCACCAATCCCAGCGGACACTGCGGATTCCCACAAAACACACCACCCTGCACGCGTTCGGGGAGCAGTGCGCATGTGACGGACGTTCTTGGCCCCCACTGCTCTGTCGTTACAAAGGGCATGATGGTAAAGCTGTAGTTGCCGTTGGGGCACATATTCCATATGGGCCCACAAGCCTGCGACGCCGAAAACACAGATATAAGACCGGATGACAGGAGGTACGTCGTGTTCGTCACGTGGGACGCCTGGTTCACCGTATAAAAGGGAAAGTTAAATCCCATCTCAAGTTTCAACGCTTGTGAGGATACATTCAACTGCTCATGGCCACTCAGGGCGTGGATGTCTACCAGTTCAGCATCCTGCTCCACCACGACCTTGTAGTAGTCCACTAGAGGCAAAGACGCTGACTTCGTACGAAAGCTGACGCGTGGGCAACTGCTGTTCGCGAGTGAGGTCGCCAGACACAACTCCGTGGCCGCACACCACCCGCAATTTCCCCCCTCATTACCCACGCACGCCGCCTCTTCCACGAGTCTGCGGCATTCGTCCATCGCCGGCTCATACCGCACACCAGCAACACCGCCAACATGTGCCACCATATCCACAACATAGCGCTCCTCCCGCGACAGCACAAGACCAACAGAGGCACTAGCCCCACTGGGTGTCTGCTGGTACCGCATCACAATAGTGCCATTTTCCCACACCTCCACCTGCGCCTTCAACGTGTCATTCGCAGACTGGGATCGCGCTAGCGGCACATCCCGGTACTCAACAATCACACGATCCACACCCGCCTCACCACCAGGCACAGAAAGAACACGAACACTCCACGACACCTGCGCCGCAGAGGGGTTTAGATCCGTCACGAAGAGACCAATCATCGGCCAGTCCCCACCACCGCCATAGACATCGTCGCCGAACCGGTAATTTCCAATGAGCGTGTCCAGCGCAACCTCTCTGCAGAAGAAGCCGCACATCGGCAACGGCGTCGGTGCAAGAAACCCATCTGACGACACGTACCACTCCACTGCATCGCGGCTAAAAAAAGGGGACGTAATATTGATCGCCTCAAAATAAGGTGCATCGTCGAATAAAGAAACAAAAGAACCCTTCCCCAGCCGAAAGACATCCTCGTTGAACTGCGCCCAGTGGTCCGCCGGAAGCGCCTCAACAGCCGCAGCGTCCACTGTCTCCACGGTGTACCGCAGCACAGCCGCCTCGCCACGCACAGGCACCACGCAGAGGAGCAAGCAAAGCCAGAGCATATATGCGCCACAGCACACAAAAATAAAAAAAAACAAAGTAAAGTAGATTGCCACACCGCAGTAAGACTATCCCAGTAAAAGCAACACGCACACACGCACACAAACAAACAAACAGGAGAAATAGAGAAAAAAAGAGCAACAGCAGTTGAACCATCCAATGAACAGAAAAAACGTGACATGATACAAATACACACATGCAACGGTTCCCTCACATATTCACACACATCCCAACCACTCTGATCATCGCAGCCTCCACTCTGGAATAAACACAAATGTCTCCCCCTTACGAGCTGCTTATTATAATTCAATGTATACACAAAAAGGCAAAAATACCATCAACCAAAACAAAAAACAAACAGATGAAATACGCCCAGAATGCCACAAGAAACTGAAATACAAAAAGAAACGAGAACAACCACTGCCTTTCTCTCATGAAAGGTAGCCGTCAACTTGAACGGTCATAGAAGGTGCCGCGAACCAAGCACAGTGTTCGCAGTGCACCATGCACACATACAAAAGCACAGCATCGGCATTCCCAGGTGTGTGTGAAATACTGCCTGGGTGTCTGGACACTCCGATGAATATATTGCATATGACTAGCTGGGGGAAAATCAACAACGCACACACAGAGCACATGGCCCTATACAAATAGGTTGATTTGCATAATTTTGAAAATAGCTCGATGGAAACAAAGAAAGATAAACAGCCTCCCTCCACTCGCCCCGCTGCTGCTGTGCACCGCCCCACAGCTCTCTCGCACAGGAATAGGGCACACCCACTAAGCACTCTCCAGCAGACGACTACATGCATGAGTGGGTAGAACGATCGCAGATGCACAGAGGTCCGGGGAACACACAGTACAGAGGCCCTCACAGCTGCACACACCGCACCAACACAGCGAGACACATGTCGTAGTGCGAACTCGCAGTACCTACCCAATGCAGCAAGAGGCACCAAAGCACCATTTGTGGGCGCCAATAAATAGTCAGCATACCCAAGAGGAGGACACAGAACAGTTATACATCCGAAAAGAGCACACAGGACACGCACATGAAGTTTTATACTCGATCACCCAACTGAGGATGCCAACACAATCAGGGAAAGCGGAGGAAAAATCACAGACACATCATTAAAAATATTATACAAAGAAGCACAGAAAGCAGCACAGCCCCACCTCACTTACTAAAAAAGTTTGGCATACCAATCTCCAGGGTTTTTGAATAATTAGGTGAGGAGATAGTAGATGCACCAAATCGCTCCCTGCACGTCTCCACCCAGCTGGAAGTACATGAGGACGCAATCAGTGGCCTGCGTTCGGCTGGGATTGACGAACTCCACCCCATCGAGCGACGATCGGACATACTACGCAGAGCATGGGAGTGCCACGTTGAAACACCCGCCGCACGCTCCAGCACATGGTTCAGCTTCACAGCAACAAGTTCCACCAGTGCAACAGCCTGCTCATCCAAATTACGCTTATCACGAGCAACATCGACCTGCACACTCCACCGCTCACACATGGGCGTCAGCAGTTTCAGACGTTGCGTCGGAGGACAACGGCTAAAAAATCCATTTAACACAGTGGCAACAAGTTTAGCGCTCCCATTAAGTGAAACAGCACCCGAGCATCCTGAAGTGGCGTCAGACATCCCGTCAACCTCGTGGTCCATCCAGCACTCCCGGTCAAGCCGCAGTGCAGCGAAGGTGCGGCCGGGCACTGCGTCCAGCTGGTACATCTCCACAGGCTTCGGCACGCCACGCAGCGCCACATGGCCCAGCGCAGTCACGTCCACCTGCTCACGCTCAGCCGTGCTCAGCGCCATGTACGCCGCCCGCGTCAGCAGCACCTGCCCGCCGTTCGCAACGCTCTCCGTGCGCGCAGCCGTGTTGGATGTGCTGCCGTAGTAGTCGTACCCCTTCGTCACCTCGTCGTGCCGGATGTCCGCAAGCCCGGTGTGCACCGCAGCACGCACACGCAGGCCGTTCCAGTACTGCCGGTACACAGCAGCGTCGAGGCGTGCAGTCGGCGGCACGTACTCGTCGTCCTCCGCAGCCTTCCCCTCCTCGAACACGTGGTACGCGTCATCAATGGCACCCGTCCCCCAGTCATGATGCAGGAACGACTGCTGCAGCTCACGCACAAGCTGCACAGCCGCAAACACACTCCTGCTCGCAATCATGAACGAGTCGCCAATCGTCTTCACCTCGTAGCAGCGGTACTTCGCAATCAGCGCGCGGATCAGGCGGTGGTGCGTCGCCACAGCGTCGGGCATGATCTCCGGACACGCAGCCCACAGCGCCGTGCTGCTCTCAATGTCGGTGAACACAAGCGTCACGGGGTCCGTCGGCTCCTTCGGCGCATTCGCATTGTCACGCGCACTGCGTCGTCTGAGTAGCAGAAACAAAATCAAACCAACAAGCAGTAAAACACCAGCAACGCATCCAACAATGATACCGATCAGCTGCTGCCGTGTGAGACCACCTTTTGGGGGTTCCACATACTCCATCGATGGGGTTACAGGAGGAAACAGCTCCGACACAGTGGGGTTCAGTGCACGCGACATCGACCACACAGATATACGTGTTGCTCCGTAATTCACAATACACTTGGCAGCATCAACAATACCTTGCGCAGCACACTCACTCCCATCAGTAAATGATCCATATAACATGTCTTCTGCCGAAATAGCAATATTCTGATAGAAAAATCCACTCAGAGTGTCGGCATTCACAATATCCATCCGTGAAAGAACAGTCTGTAGAAGTCGTACATTGGCAAAGGCCCTCAGCGACAGCGGCGTCCTCTCCGTCGCATTCAAAACAGCAGCATGGAACTTCTGCACGATCTCAGAAACCGTCTTCACATCGGCCCAGTGCGGCAGGCTCGTCGCAAACACAAGGCGGTCGGCACTTCCACTCCCATCGAACGCAGCAGTGAACTCAGCGTACCGCAGTGACAGCTCGGAGAACAGGACAAACACACGCACACCGCTGTGCTTCGTCAGGTGCCCCGCAATCAAAGCGGCATCGCCATCCGCAAGGCCCACCACGAACACAGCGCCACTCGACGGCAGACGGCCCGCCAGCGAGTCGCCACCAGCCAGCAGCGCCGCCGACTCCAGCGACCCGCCAAACGTCACCAGCGACCGCCGCAGCACATCCTCAACCGCAGCCGCCTCATCGCAGCGGATCACAGCGGCCGCAGTGGCACCAGTCGTGCTCCCGAGGTACTGCGCAAGCACGAACAGCTCCTGCTCCACCGTGGGCGACAGGTGGATCACGTGCCTCCTGAACTTGTTCAGCCGTGGCTGAAGGAATAGTGGGTCAATAAACGTCACATTCGGGACATCCAACATCGCCTCCGTGACGATGCCAGTTACCATATGAATACATCTCCGTTCCATTTCTTCTAGAAGCGTGATGTCAGGTTCTGCATCGTCAGTAAATATTAAATGAGTCGATATACTACCTTTTTGCCACCATTCCAGAGAAAACAATTCACCCCCAGAAAAGCCGAAAAGAATTTCTGTTGATGAAGCGTATATCACCTCACTTTCACTATAAAGCACCACTAAAGTACTCAATGTAGGAGGGATATAGGTAGAAGAAATATAGCACTCGGAGACACTATATCTAAGTTCATTTTGATCAAGTCCAAAAGCTCGAAAACTATCTTGATAAGTTTTTGTGTACACAGTACGTCCACCTTGGTTGCAGCGGCATGTGGCGCCATAAATCGCGGCCTTTCCTCTACATTTACCACCATAATCACCAATCACAAGGTCATCGATGATATAACGGCGTTGGTTGAAGAGGGATGCAGCAAACGATTTCCTGTCCTTCAGCCACTCACGGCTACCCATTGCCTGCACAAGCACCTCACCAGCCATCCACCCAGCAACCATCATCTCACCATCGTTGTCATTATTAAGGAAGTGCAGAGGGTCCTTGAAGACAGTCTGACCACTATTTTCTAGATATTTCCTCATTACCTTCTGAAACCGCTTAATTGCAACGTACTGTGTGTCCTTCGCAAGGGGGTTTGTACCCGTTGTGATCACCTGGCCACTCACAAACGGAACACCTTTATTTACTGCATGAGACCATACACGTATTAGCATGTCTTGAACAGCTGTGGGACCCAGCAGATAGGCACCAGCAGTACGCTTGTCCGTCAGCATCCGCATTATGAACTTCGCAGTGTCCTTAATAGGCGAACCAAAGACAATCACAGCCTGTGGTCGGGTGTCCGCAAATGCCTCCCACGCAGCATTGAAAACAGCACCATCTGCTGACCCACGGTGCATGCTCTTCACTGTAAACACACCACTGATGTTTTGACCCATAGCGGCAATAGTGTCTTTCATAAGCTTGTACTCATCCTCACCGTAAGATACGTTCTGCAGATACATGAATCCCAATCGGTGTACCCATAGATTGTTCACGGCGTAGCGAATCAGGGCAAGTAACTCTGCTGCAGGTTCAGCACGAGTAAAATAAACATTAGGACTCCACTTCCTTACTGTACTCGAGCCAGTAAATGGTGCAAACGCCACAGCACCATGATTCCTAATTGCAGGCAATGCACTCAGGAGTGCCTCATCACCAAACGGTCCCTGTAATGCAAGAATATTCGGGTCCTCTGTTAGGGCCTTGTCAACAGTGTCACTGACTGCCGCAACTGTGGTTTCCTTCGTCACAATCTCAACACGTATTCCATCAGCCACAGTGAAGTTACGGGACCATAGCGAGGCATTAAACCCAGCAAAAACAGCATTTATAAGATTTTCCGAAACCGGAAAATCACTTATATTTAAATTCAACAGCTTCACAGTGTCCATTGGGGTTACAACATCTTGGCACAGTGCGCTCTGTGGGGTGTACAGCAGCAGTTGGGTGAGGCACAGCAGCGCAGTGAGGGAGAGCAATGGACGGAAGTAGGTGCTGCCGCCACGGTGTGCCGCACTCGTGGCCTTGGGAGTATGGAAACACATAGCTTGTATCTTGAAGCTGAAGAGAGAGTGTAGGGGGAGGGAACAGAATGAGAGGAAAAGAAAGGCAGGTTGGGTCAAGACAGCTGTTATAACAATAACAACAGTCCAATTAACAAAGAAGGCCAAGAGGATAATATGAGCAATGAGTTGAGTTTTTGCAACAAGCATCACCACAAGAACACAGTAACACACTCTGCAGGACATTTGTGTGGGTGTACAAGGTACCTGGCAGGCGTACAGGGAGGCCTGCAAAGCCACGTGTTTCGCAGATGCATAGGGTCCTGCAAGCACACAGAAGACGCTTCGTCCTCAAATATGCAACTGCAGCTGCATGCACCCCTCGCCAATGAGAGCGTGTGTTCCTCGGCAATCCACCGAGGCTGCATAACGGCAGTCGTGATACTGCACACACATGGAAAGAGAGAGTCAACATCAGCACACAATCATCGATATAAACCACGTACAGTGCCTCACGCCCGCCGACGCCTCATCGTTGCACAGTGCCTTGCGGAGTCAAGCTCGGTCAATATACTCACCACCAAAATCACCAATCACCAGGTCCTCGACAACGTAGCGCCGTTGCTTGAAGAGCGATTCTTCGAAGTCGTGCCGGTCCGCCGTCCCATCGACTGAGCCAAGGGCCTGCACAATGATCTCACCAGCAATCCAGCCGCACACCATCGTCTCCCCAATAACGTCGTCCTCCAGAAAGTACTTGGGGTCCTTGGGGTACTCCGACTGGCTGCTGCTCTCCAGGTAGTCTCCCATCACGGTCTGGAAGCGCTTGATCGCCTCATACCGCAAGTCGGACGGCAGCGGGTTTGTACCCGTTGTTATAACGCGCCCCGGTACAAAAGGGATGCCGGCATCTACGGCATCCTTCCAGTACGATATAAGCATGCTTTGTGTGCCGAAGGGAGACTGCAAGTACGCCGTATTGACACGACTGTCAAACAGCATCATCTGAATGAACGCCGCTGTCGTCTTAGACGGCTTGCCAAAGATAATCACGGACTGCGGTCGGGTGGCAGCGAACTTCTCCCACTCAGCCTGGAACTCCGAGTCGTCTTTGCCCCACTCCTTCGTTCCCGGCAGCGTGAACGCACCGCACAGCTCCAACCCCATGCCCTCCATCAAGCTAACAGCTGCAGTGTACTCAATGTCCCCATACGAAACATCGGACAGGTACATGTAGCCCAGACGACGCACACGCAAGTGCGCAACGGCGTACCACACGTGGGCGTAAAGGCCGGACATGGGGCCTGAGCGGAAAAAGTAATAATGCGGTTCCCACACCCGCACTGCAGACCCCGCGGTGTAAGGCCCCAGAGCAACCAAGTGGCACTGCTCCAACACGGGAAGGGCGTATTGCAGTGTATTGTCGTCTGCAGGGCCAATAACAGCAAGTATATCAGGGTTGCGCGTCATCGTTTCATTGATCGCTGCAGGAACCTCCGTCTCCGTTGAACCGGGCTCCGTCTCGATGAGCTCCGCCGTCAAATCAATGCTAACCCTGTCGTTGCGCGACCACAGCGCGGCCCGGATGCCAGCCTTGTATGCCTTCATCCTGCTCGCCGAGGCGGGGCTCGTTGCATGCACCGAGGCGAGTGCAACAACAACGCAGTGCTGGACAACACCGCGCTGGCTCACCACCACTGTGCCCCATTGCCTGCACAAACACAGCACCACTCTGGGCGGCTGCAAACCTTCCGAAACCTTTTTGTGTCGTGACCCACGCAGCAAGAGAGACGGTGAGAGATGTCACAAGCAAGGAAAGACGCAAATAGGAGGGCTCCCACACCCACAACAAAGCAAGACAAACAGTCCACACCCCATGGACTCTCAAAAAAAACATCACGCCAACCACTCTCACGCACGCACACACATTAAAAGAGGCATGAACTCCCAAGAGCACGGTACAAAGAGGAAGAGAAAAAAGTGAACACAGATCAGGCGCACACAGATAGAAAGAGGAAAAACACAAGGGAGAAGCACGAACAGAATACATTGGGTCCTATATAAAGGGGATAAAATCGGCACAGACGTCTACATCAATATATAAAAAAAAAGAAATCAGCTAGAAACATGGCTGCTATGGACATTCACAATTGAGAACGAGCACGAATACAACACAGCACGCCTCGCATCACAGGTGATAGCCAACACAAAAACAAAGGAAAAATATAAAAACCCCACATTAACGAAACAGCGATGGATACATGCGACGACGAGCGTCATTGGGTGAACCGTACATGTCATCGTCCACCCACAACAGGGAAGACAATGGCGGCACCGTTAAATACAACCGTAACGCTCATACAAACACCAAACACAAGATATAAGCAGATAAAAACGAAGCCCAGGACAGAGAAAGCATCTCTCCGCAGCCCACAGGCGGTCATTTCATCATGGTGGCACTGCATAGTTACCATAGCAAGCATCACGAAAAAAGACATAAACAAGAAAAAACACATGTTAGAGCACAGGCGTCACCAGTGTCCAACGGACACCTAAACCATTCGGTTTTTACTACCACGATTATACTCACAATTGCTCAGTATATATCATCAATTTGCAGGTAGAAATGTGGTACTTCTCGAAGACCGTGTAGAAACCATAAAGAAGCACAGCACCACAACGAATTGTGAAAAAAACCATATTTACCACAGGCGTATGCAATGATGCACCAAATATCAGTGCACCACAACAAAGTCAGGAAAAGAGAAAACCAGGCGGCAGCCGGGAATGAATGGTTTCTGTGCTAGCGACACTTCTATCCGCCAACGACCTCGCCCAAGTAGGACTTTGAAATGAAAAACCAGAGGAAGAAGCTAATAACGAACAATCCTCGTCCAGGAAGTTACCCATATTCCTACCAACACTACCAAAAAGAGACACCAGATCGAGATCAGCTCCACTCCGCAACAACTCAGCCTTCCACAAACATACGCGAGCAAGCTTCTCAGCCAGCAGCCATAGTATATAAAAGCACCCATCGATGGGGGAATTCAATTTGCTCGAAGGGACAGTAATATTCCAACGCTGGGCAATTGTTTGAAGCACTTTAAGACGTTGCTGCAGCGGAAACGGTGCAAACAAACCCGTTAGCAACAATACAAGAGCATTCTGAGTAGAACTCGTCGTTTCATTCTTCGATGACGATGAGACTGATTGGCTTTCACTCCCAGATTCATCAAAGTCTATAAACTCCCGGTCAAGCCGCAGTGCAGCGAAGGTGCGGCCGGGCACTGCGTCCAGCTGGTACATCTCCACAGGCTTCGGCACGCCACGCAGCGCCACAGGGCCCAGCGCAGTCACGTCCACCTGCTCACGCTCAGCCGTGCTCAGCGCCATGTACGCCGCCCGCGTCAGCAGCACCTGCCCGCCGTTCGCAACGCTCTCCGTGCGCGCAGCCGTGTTGGATGTGCTGCCGTAGTAGTCGTACCCCTTCGTCACCTCGTCGTGCCGGATGTCCGCAAGCCCGGTGTGCACCGCAGCACGCACACGCAGGCCGTTCCAGTACTGCCGGTACACAGCAGCGTCGAGGCGTGCAGTCGGCGGCACGTACTCATCGTCCTCCGCAGCCTTCCCCTCCTCGAACTCGTGGTAAGCGTCATCAATGGCACCCGTCCCCCAGTCATGATGCAGGAACGACTGCTGCAGCTCACGCACAAGCTGCACAGCCGCAAACACACTCCTGCTCGCAATCATGAACGAGTCGCCAATCGTCTTCACCTCGTAGCAGCGGTACTTCGCAATCAGCGCGCGGATCAGGCGGTGGTGCGTCGCCACAGCGTCGGGCATGATCTCCGGACACGCAGCCCACAGCGCCGTGCTGCTCTCAATGTCGGTGAACACAAGCGTCACGGGGTCCGTCGGCTCCTTCGGCGCATTCGCATTGTCACGCGCACTGCGTCGTCTGAGTAGCAGAAACAAAATCAAACCAACAAGCAGCACACCACCAGCAACGCATCCAACAATGACACCAATCAGCTGCTGCAGTGTGAGACCACCTTTTGGGGGTTCCACATACTCCATCGATGGGGTTACAGGAGGAAACAGCTCCGACACAGTGGGGTTCAGTGCACGCGACATCGACCACACAGATATACGTGTTGCTCCGTAATTCACAATACACTTGGCAGCATCAACAATACCTTGCGCAGCACACTCACTCCCATCAGTAAATGATCCATATAACATGTCTTCTGCCGAAATAGCAATATTCTGATAGAAAAATCCACTCAGAGTGTCGGCATTCACAGTATCCATCCGTGAAAGAACAGTCTGTAGAAGTCGTACATTGGCAAAGGCCCTCAACGACAGCGGCGTCCTATCTGTCTCATCCTTCACAGCAGTGTGGAACTTCCGCACAGTCTCGGACTCCGTCTTCACATCGGCCCAGTGCGGCAGGCTCGTCGCAAACACAAGGCGGTCGGCACTTCCACTCCCATCGAACGCAGCAGTGAACTCAGCGTACCGCAGTGACAGCTCGGAGAACAGGACAAACACACGCACACCGCTGTGCTTCGTCAGGTGCCCCGCAATCAAAGCGGCATCGCCATCCGCAAGGCCCACCACGAACACAGCGCCACTCGACGGCAGACGGCCCGCCAGCGAGTCGCCACCAGCCAGCAGCGCCGCCGACTCCAGCGACCCGCCAAACGTCACCAGCGACCGCCGCAGCACATCCTCAACCGCAGCCGCCTCATCGCAGCGGATCACAGCGGCCGCAGTGGCACCAGTCGTGCTCCCGAGGTACTGCGCAAGCACGAACAGCTCCTGCTCCACCGTGGGCGACAGGTGGATCACGTGCCTCCTGAACTTGTTCAGCCGTGGCTGAAGGAATAGTGGGTCAATAAACGTCACATTCGGGACATCCAACATCGCCTTCGTGGCAATACCACCAACTATGTGAACGCGCTTTACCGTCATCTCACCCAGCAATTTGTTGTGTGCATCATGCGTGGTTGTCATAGAGGTCTGCAGCTTAAGAGGATGAGTCACACTAGGACGACCACCATCACCCAATGCTGCTAGCACGCCAATACTCATGGTACTTAATGCCTCCATCGCAAGCTTACTGTCAGTCACAAAGAATGAGACTCCATTCAGTGGTGCAAGTAGAAGAACACTGGTGGTGTAACATTCCGCAGTGTCAAAGGTCATTCTGCCTTTGGTAATGTGCTCCGATCGAAAGCCCTTTATGAAGCGCTTCATGTACACAGTGCGACCACCTTGGTTGCAGCGGCAAACAGCTCCCATGGATACAGCAGTATCGCTGCAGTCGCCACCGAAGTCACCAATCACAAGGTCATCAATCAAATACCGGCGCTGGTCAAACAATGACGTTGTAAAAGTTGTGCGATCCTTGAGCGACAAGGGATTGCTCATCGCCCGCACAAGAACCTCACCAGCCATCCACCCAGCAACCATTGTTTCTCCATCAGTATCATCATTAAGGAAGTGTTGGGGATCGTCAAAGATGGTCTGACCACCATTCTTTAGATAGTCCTCCATCTCTATCCGGAAGCGCTTGATCGCAGAATATTGTGGGTCTGTCGCAAGGGGGTTCGTACCTGTTGTGATCACCTGGCCACTCACAAACGGAACACCTTTATTTACTGCATGAGACCATACACGTATTAACATTTCCTGTGCAGCTGTGGGACCCAGCAGATAGGCACCAGCAGTACGCTTGTCCGTCAGCATCCGCATGATAAACTCCGCAGTGTCGGAATAGGGTGCACCGAATACTATCACAGCCTGTGGTCGGGTGTCCGCAAATGCCTCCCACGCAGCATTGAAAACAGCACCGTCAGCAGGTTTGTTCATTGACACTTTCAACGTAAAAACACTGTTCAGCTCATAATTCATTTGCCCCATCACTTCCTTCATTCTCTGAAATTCCGTGTCACCATAATTTATATTCTGAAGGTACATGAAACTTATTCGTTGGACACGCAGTTCACTCACAGTATAGCGCACAAGTGCAAGCAGCTCTGCACCAGGTTCAGCACGCACAAAGTATAAATTGCGTGACCATGTCCTTACAATACTTGAACCGGTAAAAAGCCCAAACGACACAGCTTCGTGTCTCACCAACGCAGAAACAACCGAATAAACGGTAGAGTCACCAAATGGACCGTACAACGCTATAATCCGAGAGTCGTTGCTCAGCGCCTCTTCAACCGCATTACCGGCTTCCTCAACGGTCGTCTCTTTCGTCACAATCTCAACACGCATACCTCCCGCCACAGTGAAGTTACGGGCGTAAAGCGATGCCATAAAGCCAGCATTAAGAGGTTTCCCAATTGAATCAAATACAGGATGGTTTGTCAAATTCAACGCAAGCAGCTTCACAGTATCCTTTTGAGTTCCTACATCTTGGCACAGTGCGCTCTGTGGGGTGTACAGCAGCAGTTGGGTGAGGCACAGCAGCGCAGTGAGGGAGAGCAACGGACGGAAGTAGGTGCTGCCGCCACGGTGTGCCGCACTCGTGGCCTTGGGAGTATGGAAACACATAGCTTGTATCTTGAAGCTGAAGAGAGAGTGTAGGGGGAGGGAACAGAATGAGAGGAAAAGAAAGGCAGGTTGGGTCAAGACAGCTGTTATAACAATAACAACAGTCCAATTAACAAAGAAGGCCAAGAGGATAATATGAGCAATGAGTTGAGTTTTTGCAACAAGCATCACCACAAGAACACAGTAACACACTCTGCAGGACATTTGTGTGGGTGTACAAGGTACCTGGCAGGCGTACAGGGAGGCCTGCAAAGCCACGTGTTTCGCAGATGCATAGGGTCCTGCAAGCACACAGAAGACGCTTCGTCCTCAAATATGCAACTGCAGCTGCATGCACCCCTCGCCAATGAGAGCGTGTGTTCCTCGGCAATCCACCGAGGCTGCATAACGGCAGTCGTGATACTGCACACACATGGAAAGAGAGAGTCAACATCAGCACACAATCATCGATATAAACCACGTACAGTGCCTCACGCCCGCCGACGCCTCATCGTTGCACAGTGCCTTGCGGAGTCAAGCTCGGTCAATATACTCACCACCAAAATCACCAATCACCAGGTCCTCGACAACGTAGCGCCGTTGCTTGAAGAGCGATTCTTCGAAGTCGTGCCGGTCCGCCGTCCCATCGACTGAGCCAAGGGCCTGCACAATGATCTCACCAGCAATCCAGCCGCACACCATCGTCTCCCCAATAACGTCGTCCTCCAGAAAGTACTTGGGGTCCTTGGGGTACTCCGACTGGCTGCTGCTCTCCAGGTAGTCTCCCATCACGGTCTGGAAGCGCTTGATCGCCTCATACCGCAAGTCGGACGGCAGCGGGTTTGTACCCGTTGTTATAACGCGCCCCGGTACAAAGGGATGCCGGCATCTACGGCATCCTTCCAGTACGATATAAGCATGCTTTGTGTGCCGAAGGGAGACTGCAAGTACGCCGTATTGACACGACTGTCAAACAGCATCATCTGAATGAACGCCGCTGTCGTCTTAGACGGCTTGCCAAAGATAATCACGGACTGCGGTCGGGTGGCAGCGAACTTCTCCCACTCAGCCTGGAACTCCGAGTCGTCTTTGCCCCACTCCTTCGTTCCCGGCAGCGTGAACGCACCGCACAGCTCCAACCCCATGCCCTCCATCAAGCTAACAGCTGCAGTGTACTCAATGTCCCCATACGAAACATCGGACAGGTACATGTAGCCCAGACGACGCACACGCAAGTGCGCAACGGCGTACCACACGTGGGCGTAAAGGCCGGACATGGGGCCTGAGCGGAAAAAGTAATAATGCGGTTCCCACACCCGCACTGCAGACCCCGCGGTGTAAGGCCCCAGAGCAACCAAGTGGCACTGCTCCAACACGGGAAGGGCGTATTGCAGTGTATTGTCGTCTGCAGGGCCAATAACAGCAAGTATATCAGGGTTGCGCGTCATCGTTTCATTGATCGCTGCAGGAACCTCCGTCTCCGTTGAACCGGGCTCCGTCTCGATGAGCTCCGCCGTCAAATCAATGCTAACCCTGTCGTTGCGCGACCACAGCGCGGCCCGGATGCCAGCCTTGTATGCCTTCATCCTGCTCGCCGAGGCGGGGCTCGTTGCATGCACCGAGGCGAGTGCAACAACAACGCAGTGCTGGACAACACCGCGCTGGCTCACCACCACTGTGCCCCATTGCCTGCACAAACACAGCACCACTCTGGGCGGCTGCAAACCTTCCGAAACCTTTTTGTGTCGTGACCCACGCAGCAAGAGAGACGGTGAGAGATGTCACAAGCAAGGAAAGACGCAAATAGGAGGGCTCCCACACCCACAACAAAGCAAGACAAACAGTCCACACCCCATGGACTCTCAAAAAAAACATCACGCCAACCACTCTCACGCACGCACACACATTAAAAGAGGCATGAACTCCCAAGAGCACGGTACAAAGAGGAAGAGAAAAAAGTGAACACAGATCAGGCGCACACAGATAGAAAGAGGAAAAACACAAGGGAGAAGCACGAACAGAATACATTGGGTCCTATATAAAGGGGATAAAATCGGCACAGACGTCTACATCAATATATAAAAAAAAAGAAATCAGCTAGAAACATGGCTGCTATGGACATTCACAATTGAGAACGAGCACGAATACAACACAGCACGCCTCGCATCACAGGTGATAGCCAACACAAAAACAAAGGAAAAATATAAAAACCCCACATTAACGAAACAGCGATGGATACATGCGACGACGAGCGTCATTGGGTGAACCGTACATGTCATCGTCCACCCACAACAGGGGAGACAATGACAACAGCACGGGAGTTGAGACATGAAAATCAATGACAAACACGACAAATAAAGGTGGAAAACAGTAAAAAAAAGAACTCGAGCGAATGCCAAAGGTCCTTTTCATGCCCCACAGGCACACCTCGCTCAGTGGTGTTGCACTGTGGGAAACAACCAATGTCGCTAGGAAAACACGTAAGAAAAGTCAGAAAACATACATAGCAATGGCGACTACAGTTGCTTGGAGTCAGTACGGACGTTCAATTTATCTGTATACCTGCCACAGCATCGACAACAGGTAGTTAAGGTTAATTGTATACATTCTTTGTAGATTATATGCGCTTAATTGCGATGAACAAGGCACCCTTAACGAGAAAAAACACCCTGGCGGAGACCCAGAAAAAATCAATACGGAAGAGTCAGCGTTTCTATGCATTACAGAAAGCGCCAACAAGCAAACAGACAAAAGAAAAGAAAGCGCACTCAATACTGGGGTGATGGTACACCACATTCCCCTGATGGTTAACGTTTCTATAGAATGCTGCCACTACAACCTGTTCACTCTAAATATTGCAACAGAGTATCGGCATTTCATCACACCACAATATCATAAATCCGTGATTCACAACAGTATTAGCTGTTCGCACATAAATCACTACACGGAACAGAATCACTGCAGTCCGTCGCAAAAAAACATATATAAAAGAAAGAATACATGAGACAACCTTTATCAATGGGTTAACTGTCCTCATTAATATAAGCTTATATGGCATAACGGTCGCTCAATGGCTCATCAGAAAGAAACATAATTATTAATAAAACAAATTTAAAAGAACACTGACCAAAAGACAATGTCGGAACTGACGATGTCCAAATTATGAACAAAAACAAAGGAAAAATATAAAAACCCCACATTAACGAAACAGCGATGGATACATGCGACGACGAGCGTCATTGGGTGAACCGTACATGTCATCGTCCACCCACAACAGGGGAGACAATGGCAACAGCACGGGAGTTGAGACATGAAAATCAATGACAAACACGACAAATAAAGGTGGAAAACAGTAAAAAAAAGAGCTCGAGCGAATGCCAAAGGTCCTTTTCATGCCCCACAGGCACACTTCGCTCAGTGGTGTTGCACTGTGGGAAACAACCAATGTCGCTAGGAAAACACGTAAGAAAGGTCAGAAAACATACATAGCAATGGCGACTACAGTTGCTTGGAGTCAGTACGGATGTTCAGATATAACACATTCTCTCCCACAAAATCCAAAGAAATGAAATAGTAAACACATTTACTTTTAGACACTCACCTACACATTCTGCACAACCCCCAAAATCCCCGCTCCAACTTCATGACGTAAATAGACCCGGAGGGGGTCGGGATTCGATGGTTGTGCAACTAAAAGAATTGCTTTCCGTCACTGAGCGAGCAACAGAACGTCCACGTCTACTAACATCAACAGTTTCGTCAAACGTAACAGAAGCAACACGGTGCCAATTGCTCCCATTTGGATCTATACTACCTAGAAAAGTAGTAACACCTACACCATGCTCATCTCGCAACAAATCAACCTTACGAGACGTCACACGGTTCAACTTAATAGCAAGACGAGCAAGTGTCTCCTGGCACGCATCGCTTGGCGACTTAGATTTACTTGAATTAACAGCAATATTCCAACGCTGGGCAATTGTTTGAAGCACTTTAAGACGTTGCTGCAGCGGAAACGGTGCAAACAAGTCTGTCAGCAACAATACAAGAGCATTCTGAGTAGAACTCGTCGTTTCATTCTTCGATGACGATGAGACTGATTGGCTTTCACTCCCAGATTCATCAAAGTCTATAAACTCCCGGTCAAGCCGCAGTGCAGCGAAGGTGCGGCCGGGCACTGCGTCCAGCTGGTACATCTCCACAGGCTTCGGCACGCCACGCAGCGCCACAGGGCCCAGCGCAGTCACGTCCACCTGCTCACGCTCAGCCGTGCTCAGCGCCATGTACGCCGCCCGCGTCAGCAGCACCTGCCCGCCGTTCGCAACGCTCTCCGTGCGCGCAGCCGTGTTGGATGTGCTGCCGTAGTAGTCGTACCCCTTCGTCACCTCGTCGTGCCGGATGTCCGCAAGCCCGGTGTGCATCCCAGCACGCACACGCAGGCCGTTCCAGTACTGCCGGTACACAGCAGCGTCGAGGCGTGCAGTCGGCGGCACGTACTCATCGTCCTCCGCAGCCTTCCCCTCCTCGAACTCGTGGTAAGCGTCATCAATGGCACCCGTCCCCCAGTCATGATGCAGGAACGACTGCTGCAGCTCACGCACAAGCTGCACAGCCGCAAACACACTCCTGCTCGCAATCATGAACGAGTCGCCAATCGTCTTCACCTCGTAGCAGCGGTACTTCGCAATCAGCGCGCGGATCAGGCGGTGGTGCGTCGCCACAGCGTCGGGCATGATCTCCGGACACGCAGCCCACAGCGCCGTGCTGCTCTCAATGTCGGTGAACACAAGCGTCACGGGGTCCGTCGGCTCCTTCGGCGCATTCGCATTGTCACGCGCACTGCGTCGTCTGAGTAGCAGAAACAAAATCAAACCAACAAGCAGTAAAACACCAGCAACGCATCCAACAATGATACCGATCAGCTGCTGCAGTGTGAGACCACCTTTTGGGGGTTCCACATACTCCATCGATGGGGTTACAGGAGGAAACAGCTCCGACACAGTGGGGTTCAGTGCACGCGACATCGACCACACAGATATACGTGTTGCTCCGTAATTCACAATACACTTGGCAGCATCAACAATACCTTGCGCAGCACACTCACTCCCATCAGTAAATGATCCATATAACATGTCTTCTGCCGAAATAGCAATATTCTGATAGAAAAATCCACTCAGAGTGTCGGCATTCACAGTATCCATCCGTGAAAGAACAGTCTGTAGAAGTCGTACATTGGCAAAGGCCCTCAACGACAGCGGCGTCCTATCTGTCTCATCCTTCACAGCAGTGTGGAACTTCCGCACAGTCTCGGACTCCGTCTTCACATCGGCCCAGTGCGGCAGGCTCGTCGCAAACACAAGGCGGTCGGCACTTCCACTCCCATCGAACGCAGCAGTGAACTCAGCGTACCGCAGTGACAGCTCGGAGAACAGGACAAACACACGCACACCGCTGTGCTTCGTCAGGTGCCCCGCAATCAAAGCGGCATCGCCATCCGCAAGGCCCACCACGAACACAGCGCCACTCGACAGCAGACGGCCCGCCAGCGAGTCGCCACCAGCCAGCAGCGCCGCCGACTCCAGCGACCCGCCAAACGTTACCAGCGACCGCCGCAGCACATCCTCAACCGCAGCCGCCTCATCGCAGCGGATCACAGCGGCCGCAGTGGCTCCAGTCGTGCTCCCGAGGTACTGCGCAAGCACGAGCAGCTCCTGCTCCACCGTGGGCGACAGGTGGATCACGTGCCTCCTGAACTTGTTCAGCCGTGGCTGAAGGAATAGTGGATCAATGAATGTCAAATCTGTAACAGTTAGTAAAGGCAGAATAGTAATACCAGCAAATATGTGAACATGTTTATCTTCTAGTTCGTTTTTTAAAACATCCAGCGCTGTGGACTCAACTGTAACTACTATCTGTGAGTTTAATGGATGAGAACTAGAAGCTGAGGATCCATGATGAATACCCGCGGCCACTCCAATATAAGACTCATCCATTGCACGGATTGCCAATTGATTGTCTGTGTAAATCATAGAGACGCCATTTAACGGTGTAGAAAGAGTTACGCCTGTGCTGTAGCATTGAAAAGGATCAAATGTCATCATATCATCTTCCATAGTTTCTGCACGGAAATCCTTCACAAAGCGATACATAAACACAGCACGACCACCTTGGTTGCAGCGGCAAACGCCACCCATTGAAACAACAGTATCGCTGCAGTCGCCACCGAAATCACCAATCACAAGCTCATCAACCAAATAACGGCGTTGGTTAAACAGTGACGCAATAAAGGTATTCCTATCTTTTAACCATAAACTACTGCTCATCGCCTGCATAAAGACTTCACCAGCCATCCACCCAGCAACCATCATAGCACCATCATCGCCATTTTTGAGGAAGTGTTGGGGATCGTCAAAGATGGTCTGACCACTATTCTTTAGATAGTCCTCCATCTCTTTCTGGAAGCGTTTGATCGCATCGTACCGTGTGTCCGTCGCAAGGGGGTTCGTACCCGTTGTAATCACTTGGCCGCTTACAAATGGAACACCTGCATTTACTGATTCACGCCACACACGTATTAACATCTCCTGCACACCTGCGGGTCCCAGTAGATAGGCACCAGCAGTACGCTTGTCCGTCAGCATCAGTTTGATAAACTTCGAAGTATCCTGCAGAGGAGAGCCAAAAATCAAAACAGCTTGTGGTCGAGTATTCGCAAACTCCTCCCATTCAGTATTAAAAACAGCATCATCAGCAGGGACAAGTAGAGAACTTTGTACTGTAAACACCGCACTTAATGTGTAACCTATTTGTGACATAACACTTAGTGCTTGAATGAACTCAAGGTCACCATAAGCGACACCTTGAAGATACATGAATCCCAATCTTCTTACTCGAAGAGAACCCACCGCGTAGCGCATCATTGCTAACAACTCAGCACCAGGATCAGGGCGAACATAGTACAAGTTAGGGTTCCATCCTCTTGCGGTCATTGAAATAGTCAATGGTCCAAATGCCACAACATTACGTTTCTTAATAGCCGAGAGACCGTACGACAATGTTGCGTCTCCAAAAGGTCCTTGTACAACCATTATTTCAGGGTGTTCTTCTATTGCCTTATCAATAGTTTCACCAACATTCGTTACTGCGGTTTCTTTAAGAATTACTTGAATATTAACTCCGTCATCTGTGGTGAACCGATGTGCGTAAAGTGAAGCATTAAATCCAGCATCAATACCATTTATAAGATTTTCCGAAACCGGATAACCTATTAGTTTCAACGCAAGCAGCTTCACAGTATCCTTTTGAGTTCCTACATCTTGGCACAGTGCGCTCTGTGGGGTGTATAGCAGCAGTTGGGTGAGGCACAGCAGCGCAGTGAGGGAGAGCAATGGACGGAAGTAGGTGCTGCCGCATCGGTGTGCCGCACTCGTGGCCTTGGGAGTATGGAAACACATAGCTTGTATCTTGAAACTGAAAAAAGAGTGTAGGGGGAGGGAACAGAATGAGAGGAAAAGAAAGGCAGGTTGGGTCAAGACAGCAGTTATAACAATAACAACAGTCCAATTAACAAAGAAGGCCAAGAGGATAATATGAGCAATGAGTTGAGTTTTTGCAACAAGCATCACCACAAGAACACAGTAACACACTCTGCAGGACATTTGTGTGGGTGTACAAGGTACCTGGCAGGCGTACAGGGAGGCCTGCAAAGCCACGTGTTTCGCAGATGTATTTTGTGTAGATAAATGTAGTGAACTGCCGTTTTCAATAACTATTTTTCAGATTCAGAAATCAGAATATTTTTGTTAATGGATTATATTATGTTTATTCATTGTTTTCATTTTCAATATGTCAGATGAGTGGTAAGTTTTAGCTGAGTAAAGCTATGTGACCCATAGTTTAAAAGTCACTCGCTCCAAAAGAGAGGTGTGTATCTTTAATATGTGATAAATATTGTAGTGGTAAGGCGACTGATATATATATATATATATAATGGAGGAGGATAGTGGTATATTATACTTTATTTGTCTTTGGTTGTACAAGTTACATACGTAGTTAGAAATAATAACACCGATTTCATTTCATATACGATTATAAGGACTAAAACGTTATATGAAGAAGTGTAAGAAAAAAAAACAAGAAAAATTACTCCTTGGAGTGGTTACTACTATTATTTTAACTAGAGATTATTATTGCTATTATTATTATTATTATTATTATTATTATTATTATTATTATTATTATTATTATTATTATTATTATTATTATTATTATTATTAATGATTTTTTTCTTACTTCAAAACATTTCCATAGATATTACGTGCACTCTATAATATCAAGATGTATTGTAAAAAAAAGTTGTTGATTATTTTTTTGTGTGTTTCCTATTCTTCATATTCTATTACACTATTGCTTCTCCCATATTTTATTGTTTTTTCCTCGCATTCCTGTCTGACTGTAGAGAGTCCTCGGTGGTACGGAGTTCTCTTAGAAACAGTGATATCGCCGCATAAGAGCTTCATTTGCATTAAAATCCTCAGAAGAACACGTGACACCTGAGAAAATTCGCGAAATGTAAATAGAAAGATAAAGAAAGAAGAGAAAAAAAAGAACAAGGAGAGAGAGAGAGGAAGCGAATACACAGCTGATATAATTTAGTACCAATAGAGAGAGAAAGGAGGAGTCATCATCAGAAAAACGTTAACCCGAGTACAAAAAAAATAAGAAAAAAAACTGATTAGATAGCAGTGAAATAGTAGAGACAACATATCACTTTTCTTAAATCATATCCACTAAGTATTCATACGCAATCATTGCTGCCCTTGTAACTCGGACTCTGGAGGAAATTTAGGAAGACTCTAAACGACACTATAGACAATAAAAAAGGATTATATAAAAAATAAAAAATGCCACCGAATCATAGGTGTATGAATCGAACAAAAGAAAAAGGAATAAACAAGTACAAAGAAAGAGATCAAGAAAAAATGGAAAATAGAGCCATACACAGAGATATGCTGGCATTGTCATTTGATACCGAGAGTTGTAAAGAAGAACATTGTAGGAAAGGATGGGGAGGATTTAGTCCTGCTATTGTCTCTAATCATTGATGAAGGTTTCTCCTCAATGTTCTCTCCTTTTCTATTTTATCTTTTTTTAATTATTTTCTATTATTTGTTTCTATATTCCCTATTATCTTTTCTTTCTTTCCTTCCTTCCTTTTCTACATGATCCATCCTTTTCATTGGTCTTTCAATATTAATCCCCCTTTTTCTTCACACAACGGGGCCCCCAACTTTCTCTTCGTGCTGTAATAACGCATCCTCACCCCACATAGGCCTCTGGTTCTCCCTGTTGTTTCTGCAGAAAGTCCGGATCTACTAACGTTACCGGTCCCCAATCTTCGCAGTTATCAAACTCATCGGGCTCCGCTTCCGGAGTATAGGCGACGAGAAGATACTCCTCCCGCTGTTGTTCCCGTGCCGCATCGTATGCGGTTCCTATTACAGAAATACATACTAGGAGTAAGAGCAGTGTTGATACAAAGAGTGGTACAATGATCGCCACACTCCATATACATGATTCCACACAATGCCGATGTGGTGTTTGTAAATCTGTAGTCTGCACAAATCGCATGGAAACCGTATCTGTGGGAAGCCCACCATGTGCACGATAAATCTCCTGCAGTGGTGTTATATCAGAACGCATGAGTTGCGTTAGGAGGGAATCATCATTTGGAGCGATAGAGTCAATACCAATCATACGCACTACGGCGAATTTGAGATGTAACCCAACGGGAATAGCAGGGGTAGTTGCTTGGGTGAGAAATACAGAAGTAATACCCATAGTGGATGAATCAGGATCCATGTGTACAAAAGGATGAAGTGCCTCCATAAGGATACAATGAAATGTATCACGTACAAGTCTAGATCCACTACCAATAATACAATTGGTTTTGTTATACTGGTTGATCGTACTATTATTACGAATACTTTTATTACTGTAATGATTACCATTAATAGATAGTCGATACATCACACGTCGCCATTGGTCACCTGATACATGTGCCGTGAACTCTGATTGTATAGGCACCATCTCTATTTTCTCTGCAGAAGCTACCATGAATGGTAAAAAGGCATCGGCATCGGCAGCAATAACAATAAAAATCAATAGAATAATACTGTATTGCATAAGGTAATGTACTATACTTTAGACCTTTTTTTCGTTTTTTTTTAATTTTTTTCAATACGGTTGCACCTATAGTATACCGTTAAAGAAGACTCATACTCAAAAACGAAAGAAAAACAAAAAAAAGATATATAGATACATAGATATATACAGGCCATAACAGAGAAAAACTGTTACTACTTTTATTGCTATTATTATTATTATTATTATTATTATTATTATTATTATTATTATTATTATTATTATTATTATTATTATTATTAAAATAATAATCTATGAAGATTAAAGAAAGACAACCGTACTTCGAACAAAATTGACAGTACAACGAAATATTTGCCACCAGCACAACAAAAAGAAGAAACCAAAAAAAATTCATTACACATCAATACCCCAAGAATATAAACAAGGAAAGAAAAAGTACAAATAAAAAATCAAAAAGTAACTTAATATACACACAAAATGGAAAAAACCATCAGAAAACGCTTATATATTCACAACAAACAATATAAACAAAATAAATTCTTTATTTAATCCATTCAAAGAAAAACCACAAAAACATAGAGAAAAAAATGCCACCAAGAAATAAATATAAAGACTATCTACAAAAAACCACCAACACCAAAACAATAAACCTAAGAAAAAGAAATGGGACCGAATCGATATGTACACCAAACACAAAAAGTTTTCAATAGCAGCAACAACAAAAAATTATCTTCAAACTACAAAAGAAATCAAAAAAAAGTAAAAATCACATATAGCCCCATCATAAAGATAACCCTCCAGTTCCCGAGGTAAAAGGCAAGCACGAGCAGCTCCTGCTCCACCGTGGGCGACAGGTGGATCACGTGCCTCCTGAACTTGTTCAGCCGTGGCTGAAGGAACAGTGGGTCAATGAAGGTCACATTCGGCACATCTAGTAGATCCAGTGTTACAAAACCACCCACACCGTGAATGTGTTTCTCCTGTATCTCTTTTCTTAGGACACTGGGTGCAAGAGCCAGAGTTGAATTAATGGTCTGCATAGTAAATGGGCTTCTTGCAGTAGCAATGTTACTGAATTGCAGGGCAGCATCGAACGCCTTGCCCAGCTCAACAGTTCCACTTACAGCGACAGAAGAGTCTGTCATCATCAGTGTTACTGCGTTAACAGGCGGAGGAAGCTTAACACCAGAGGCATTACACTGCAGCATTCTCAAAACACCATCATCCAAACCCTCCGCACGGTAGTCCTTCACAAAGCGCTTCATGTACACAGTCCGACCACCTTGATTGCAGTAGCACATGGCTCCATGCGATGCAGAAACATCACTGCACTCACCACCGTAATCACCGATCAGAAGGTCATCAATCAAGTACCGGCGCTGGTTGAAGAGCGATTTGACAAAAGTAGACCTATCCTTGACCCACTCAGGTATTCCCATTGCCCGCATGAGCACTTCACCAGCAATCCACCCTGAAACCATCCTCTCACCGTCTTCGTCGTTAATGAGGAACTGTTTGGGATCCTTATAGATACTCTGACCGCTGTCCTGCAAGTATTTTTCCATCTCTATTTGGAAGCGTTTGATAGCAGCGTACCGTGTCTCCTTCGCGAGTGGGCTCGTTCCCGTCGTGATCACCTGGCCGCTTACAAATGGAACACCTTTCTCCACTGCCTGGCGCCACACACGGAGCATCAGCTCCTGCACATCCGTGCGACCCAGTAGATACGCACCAGCAGTACGCCTGTCCGTCAGCATCCGCATTATGAACTCCTCAGTTAGTGCACTCGGTACACCGAACACAATAACAGCCTGTGGTCGCGTCTCCGCAAACTTCTCCCACGCAGCTTCGAAAACAGGGTCCTTCGGAGACTTGTCAGACAGCCCACTCATTGTGAAGACACCACTCAGTTCGTAGCCCATTCCAGACATTATCTGCACCGCTTCCTTGTACTCTTCCTCTCCATACGAGACTTTCTGCAGGTACATGAAACCAAGTCGTCGCACACGAAGATGGCCAATGGCGTACCACAGCAGGGCACGTAGCTCCGCTGCAGGTTCAACGCGGATAAAATAAACGTTTGGGCTCCAGACCCTCGCAGTAGTAGACCCAGTAACTGGGGAAAATGCCACTGCACCGTGCTTCGAGAGCACAGGCAGCACATCAATGAGTGTCTCATCACCAAACGGGCCCCGTAATGCAAGAATATTCGGGTCCTCTGTTAGTGCCTTGTCAACAGTGTCACTGACTGCCGCAACTGTGGTTTCCTTCGTCACAATCTCGATGCGTATTCCATCAGCCACATTGAAGTTACGGGACCATAGCGAGGCATTCAAACCAGCATTAATACCATTGACAGCATCTTTCGATACTGGAGAATCTGTTACTCGTAATACCAGTAGTTTCGGAGTTAATACTTGCTTTGGGGGTCCTGGATCTTGGCACAGTGCGCTCTGTGGGGTGTACAGCAGCAGTTGGGTGAGGCACAGCAGCGCAGTGAGGGAGAGCAATGGACGGAAGTAGGTGCTGCCGCCACGGTGTGCCGCACTCGTGGCCTTGGGAGTAGTTGCGCGTCATCGTTTCATTGATCGCTGCAGGAACCTCCGTCTCCGTTGAACCGGGCCGCGTCTCGATGAGCTCCGCCGTCAAATCAATGCTAACCCTGTCGTTGCGCGACCACAGCGCGGCCCGGATGCCAGCCTTGTATGCCTTCATCCTGCTCGCCGAGGCGGGGCTCGTTGCAGGCACCGAGGTGAGTGCAACAACAACGCAGTGCTGGACAACACCGCGCTGGCTCACCACCACTGTGCCCCATTGCCTGCACAAACACAGCATCACTCTGGGCGGCTGCAAACCTTCCGAAACCCTTTTGTGTCGTGACCCACGCAGCAAGAGAGACGGTGAGAGATGTCACAAGCAAGGAAAGACGCAAATAGAAGGGCTCCCACACCCACAACAAAGCAAGACAAACAGTCCACACCCCATGGACTCTCAAAAAAAACATCACGCCAACCACTCTCACGCACGCACACACATTAAAAGAGGCATGAACTCCCAAGAGCACGGTACAAAGAGGAAGAGAAAAAAGTGAACACAGATCAGGCGCACACAGATAGAAAGAGGAAAAACACAAGGGAGAAGCACGAACAGAATACATTGGGTCCTATATAAAGGGGATAAAATCGGCACAGACGTCTACATCAATATATAAAAAAAAAGAAATCAGCTAGAAACATGGCTGCTATGGACATTCGCAGTTGAGAACGAGCACGAATACAACACAGCACGCCTCGCATCACAGGTGATAGCCAACACAAAAACAAAGGAAAAATATAAAAACCCCACATTAACGAAACAGCGATGGATACATGCGACGACGAGCGTCATTGGGTGAACCGTACATGTCATCGTCCACCCACAACAGGGGAGACAATGACAACAGCACGGGAGTTGAGACATGAAAATCAATGACAAACACGACAAATAAAGGTGGAAAACAGTAAAAAAAAGAACTCGAGCGAATGCCAAAGGTCCTTTTCATGCCCCACAGGCACACCTCGCTCAGTGGTGTTGCACTGTGGGAAACAACCAATGTCGCTAGGAAAACACGTAAGAAAGGTCAGAAAACATACATAGCAATGGCGACTACAGTTGCTTGGAGTCAGTACGGACGTTCAATTTATCTGTATACCTGCCACAGCATCGACAACAGGTAGTTAAGGTTAATTGTATACATTCTTTGTAGATTATATGCGATTAATTGCGATGAACAAGGCACCCTTCACGAGAAGAAAAACCCTGGCGGTGGTCTCGACTCAATCATAGACGTGGAGAGAGAGTTTCTTTCCATCGTAGAACGAAGACGTGAACGCCTACGCCTGTCAAGATCAACAGTTTCGTCAAAAGTCACAGATATCACACTACGCCGATTCGTCCCACTTGAAGCTATACTACCAATAAAGGTGCCCTCACCCACACCCTGCTCGCCCTTCATCAGTTCTGCTTTCCGCGTCAGCACACGGTTCAACTTCATCGCAAGACGAGCAATTGTCTCTTCAGACGCTTGCTTTGCCGAATTCGATTTACTCGAAGGAACAGAAATATTCCAACGCTCACCAATCATTTGAAGTACTTTAAGACGTTGCTGTTGCGGCAAAGGAGCAAACAAATCAGTCAACAAAATAACCAGAGGGTTACTGCTGGAGCTGATCGACTCATTCTTCGATGACGATGAGACTGATTGGCTTTCACTCCCAGATTCATCAAAGTCTATAAACTCCCGGTCAAGCCGCAGTGCAGCGAAGGTGCGGCCGGGCACTGCGTCCAGCTGGTACATCTCCACAGGCTTCGGCACGCCACGCAGCGCCACAGGGCCCAGCGCAGTCACGTCCACCTGCTCACGCTCAGCCGTGCTCAGCGCCATGTACGCCGCCCGCGTCAGCAGCACCTGCCCGCCGTTCGCAACGCTCTCCGTGCGCGCAGCCGTGTTGGATGTGCTGCCGTAGTAGTCGTACCCCTTCGTCACCTCGTCGTGCCGGATGTCCGCAAGCCCGGTGTGCATCCCAGCACGCACACGCACACCGTTCCAGTACTGCCGGTACACAGCAGCGTCGAGGCGTGCAGTCGGCGGCACGTACTCATCGTCCTCCGCAGCCTTCCCCTCCTCGAACTCGTGGTACGCGTCGTCAATGGCACCCGTCCCCCAGTCATGATGCAGGAACGACTGCTGCAGCTCACGCACAAGCTGCACAGCCGCAAACACACTCCTACTCGCAATCATGAACGAGTCGCCAATCGTCTTCACCTCGTAGCAGCGGTACTTCGCAATCAGCGCGCGGATCAGGCGGTGGTGCGTCGCCACAGCGTCGGGCATGATCTCCGGACACGCAGCCCACAGCGCCGTGCTGCTCTCAATGTCGGTGAACACAAGCGTCACGGGGTCCGTCGGCTCCTTCGGCGCATTCGCATTGTCACGCGCACTTTGTGGGCGGCAAAGGAAAAACAGGAGAAAACCAATAAGCAAAAGTCCAGCCGCAACAGATCCGCCAATAATTCCAGCCAGTTTTTGTATTGGCATATTTTCCTTTACTGGTTCGGTATATTCCATAGTTGGTGTACTCGGAGGCGTTATTGTTGGTACGGTGGGATCAAGGGTGCGTGAAAGTGACCATATTGAAATATGCGTTGCTCCATAGTTTACTAAACACTTGGAATCGGATGTATCGGTGCACCCTCCCTCAGTGTTTTCTTTGAAAGGACCATAGACCAAGTCATCTAGGGAGAAGACCATATATGCGTACAGGGAATGTATAAATAATTCTGGACTCATCTTGTCCATTCTTGCTGCAACAGTCATGATAACATTGTACGCCACAAAAGATGTAATACTTAAAGGAGATCTATCAGATGGGTCTGGAAATGCTTCTTGATAATCCTTAACGACTGACTGCGTTGGGTTGGGATCATTCCAATGAGGTATATTGGTGGCAAAAAAAATGCGGTCTGTTCCACTGTCCACATTCAAAGCTTTCAAATACATAAACATAACGTGTTGCTCAGAGGAAGGTATAAATATACGAAGTTTGGGGTGGTCTACGACAAATTGATGCAGAGGAAGAGCCTCATCGGTATCAATTCCAACAACGAAAACCCATCCCTCTGTTGGCATTACTGCAATAATTGAGTCATCTGGGTAAAGATAAGTAACAGAAGAAAGGTGTAGGTCAAACGTCAAGAGTGTACGCCTTAATAACTCATGAATATCTTCTGGGAAAAGACCTAGAATAACTGCATGAATTGGTTCTTCAGGTTGTTTTGATATATACTCTGCCTCCAAAAAATACTCCTGATTCAGTGTTGAGGAAAGATAGATCACATCACGTCGGGCAAGATGCATCATGGCATCAACTCCAATAGGATCTACGAAAATAACACCCTCAACTTCCAGTGCAGCAGGAACAACGACACCAACAAATATATCAACCAGTCGCACTTCAATTTCCGCAATCAATGCATCTTTGAAATCTCCTCGAGTACCATACAATGATGACATCGTGAAATCTCTTGCTCGCTCAAAATATGGTGGCAACGCTGCATAAGCACCTTTCTGCATTTCCTCAGTAGCGTACCTTCCACGTCGACTATTGTTGACCACGAATGTTAGTACACTAGCAGGAGTTAACATTGCCGTTGAAGTAGGGTAGCAATCTGCAAGCGGAAACGAAAACTCAGCGTCTAGCATAACTTCAGCCTTGAAGTTCTCCCCAAATATTTTAATGAGCACTGTACGACCACCCTGATTACATTCACACACAGCACCTTGAGATTCAGCACGGCCGACACACTCACCACCAAAATCACCAATCACCAGGTCCTCGACAACGTAGCGCCGTTGCTTGAAGAGCGATTCTTCGAAGTCGTGCCGGTCCGCCGTCCCATCGACTGAGCCAAGGGCCTGCACAATGATCTCACCAGCAATCCAGCCGCACACCATCGTCTCCCCAATAACGTCGTCCTCCAGAAAGTACTTGGGGTCCTTGGGGTACTCCGACTGGCTGCTGTTCTCCAGGTAGTCTCCCATCACGGTCTGGAAGCGCTTGATCGCCTCATACCGCAAGTCGGACGGCAGCGGGTTTGTACCCGTTGTTATAACGCGCCCCGGTACAAAAGGGATGCCGGCATCTACGGCATCTTTCCAGGACGATATAAGCATGCTTTGTGTGCCGAAGGGGGACTGCAAGTACGCCGTATTGACACGACTGTCAGACAGCATCATCTGAATGAACGCCGCTGTCGTCTTAGACGGCTTGCCAAAGATAATCACGGACTGCGGTCGGGTGGCAGCGAACTTCTCCCACTCAGCCTGGAACTCCGAGTCGTCTTTGTCCCACTCCTTCGTTCCCGGCAGCGTGAACGCACCGCACAGCTCCAACCCCATGCCCTCCATCAAGCTAACAGCTGCAGTGTACTCAATGTCCCCATACGAAACATCGGACAGGTACATGTAGCCCAGACGACGCACACGCAAGTGCGCAACGGCGTACCACACGTGGGCGTAAAGGCCGGACATGGGGCCTGAGCGGAAAAAGTAATAATGCGGTTCCCACACCCGCACTGCAGACCCCGCGGTGTAAGGCCCCAGAGCAACCAAGTGGTACTGCTCCAACACGGGAAGGGCGTATTGCAGTGTATTGTCGTCTGCAGGGCCAATAACAGCAAGTATATCAGGGTTGCGCGTCATCGTTTCATTGATCGCTGCATGAACCTCCGTCTCCGTTGAACCGGGCCGCGTCTCGATGAATTCCACCTTCTTACCGCTAACCGTATCGTTGCGCGACCACAGCGCGGCCCGGATGCCAGCCTTGTATGCATTGATGCTGCTCTCCTCGGCGGGGTTATTTGTATACACCATGTCGAGTAACTTCACGGCTGCTGTCTGTCCCATCACCACCGTGGAGACTGTGGCGAGTGCAACAACAATAACAAATAAAGCAGTGCCAGATAACAGTGTCGTGCATTTGCGATTCATCATATGCATTAGTTAAGTAGTGAACTTATTGATAAATGTAAAGAAGATCAGAGGAAACGAAAAAATTGGAGTAGTAAATTAAAAATAGAACATGTTCATATCAGGAGAAAATAAGCAGTGATATGATGAGAGGATAGGAGTAATGTCGATGTTTAATATATTTTTTGTGGTAAAAAGAATGTGTAAAAGACTACGCGAATGACTAAGAGAGATAGGTATTTAATTGTTTAGAATACTTCTAAAAATATTGAATTGTTTCCAAGTTGCATCCTCGATTTTACTGTGTATCACAAGGGTCAATACATATTTTCGTACAAAGCATAGAAATCAAAACGAGCACTAAAGGTTTTTGTGTGGTTGCATTCTTTTGTTGAACCCATTGGGATAATTTTTTTCGTTTTGTTAACCTTCGTTTACTGATTGGTTGAAGTACTCATTCTCGTCTATTCTTATATTGATTTTTTTTTGGTACATTCACTCTTCTCCTTTGCATATTTTTATATGTCCTTTTTTTTCCTTGTTTTGTTTTGCTTTTCGTATTATCTTTGGTTTTTCTTTTTTTGAATTCCGTCCTTTTGAAATGCTAAACATTTTGTGAAACGTTGTTTCGATCCACTTTCATGTCTTCATTTAGTGCTTTCCTATCATCTACCACTGTGATTTCTTGCTGAATGCATTAGTTCGTGAAGTTGAGATATTGTCAGCAGTTGTCTTCGTGTACTACACATCCTTGCAGTTACCCCTGCCTTCGTTTTCTAGTTTTTTTTTCGTTTTTTTTATCACTTTTTCTACTGACAATTCAGAATCAATATGCCTGCGTCTGCCATTTGTTTTATTTTCTTCCTTAGCCCTTGGTTTGTCTAATACCTTACCGTTGCAGGAGAAGCAGCAGTCGGCGAGAGCATAGCATAGCAGCAAGAAGCAGTACCACCTTCCATACGATCCTGTCTCCAGGAAGACGTGACAGAAGTCTTAACGTCCACTGAATGATAAAGTTTGCTGATGGTACTTTTGGTTGTCCTTCTTTTTCTTGCTTTGTTGCTGTTTCTGGTGGTGGTACCGATATTGTTGTTGCCTTACGAGCATCATCAACCACCAATTTGCTCTCCACATTTTCGGATTTCTTTTGTACATGTTCGACATTAGGGTGAACCTTCACATGCACATCACTGTGGTCACCGTCATTATTCTTCTCCCTGTTATTCTCTCCGTTGGGGTGGTGTGCTTGTAGACTTTTGGCCTTAGTCTTCTGCTGTGTCCATGCCGCCCGCATCTCGCCGTACAGGCGACTCTGCACCTCCTGCTGCTGCACCTCCACCCGCAGCCGCTCCGCCCGCTCTTGCGCCTCGAGGAGGGCGGCGGCGTCCTGCAGGGCCCTCCGCGCCTCCTCCGCCGAGTCGATCGCCAACAACTCCGGCGAGACGACGTGAGGAGCCTCCGGCCGGCGCACACGTTGACGGCGACCCCCGCGACCCTCCGGTGTTCCCTCGGGACCCTCTGACCTCTTTTCGAGTCCCTCTGGTTTCTCTTCAAGTCCCTCTGGTCCTCCCAGAGCTGAAGGGGAAGAAGAGATTGGGATGGGGGATTGGGCCGTCACTCCTCCTATGGGTACGAGACCTGCTGGAGTAGTATTGGGTTGTGGCCCAGAATTTCGGTTATTGTTCTGGTTATTGTACATGTTGTTCTTCTTGTGGTGACGGTAGTGGTAATTGTTTGTAGTGTCCATCACCTCCTTCTTAGGCTCTGGATGTTGCACTTCGGCCACAGCTCTTTCTCGTGGAGAAAGGCTATTGCTGTTCTTGTTCCTGGGGTCAGTAACTCCCAATTGATCCGAAAACATTACACGACGATTGCGGTTCCCCGCATCTTGATAATCAGGTGAAGGTTGTTTTCCCTCAGTGTCGTTCATACTAATACTATTGTTGCTCACTTATCTTACCGACACATTTGTGTTTTGATGCAGGTGAGTATGTGTGATTGTGTGATTTTTAAAAAGCAAAAAAAAAAAGAGGATCATTAATACATGGACCAACAGACGAATAGAGAATTTGGGAGATTAATAAAGCTAAAGAACATTTAGGGGCTGGGGTGGAAATAACATCACACTTTTGGGAAAGACTGATGGGTTTTTCCTGTCATACAAAAATTTACAGAAAGAGAAATGGAGAGAGGAGGATAGAAGCATTGTTTTTTTTTTTTTTTGTATACTTTATTGGTAACACAGACACATCGCACAGTAGAAAAAAAAAATACATTTCCAGAGATACAACAAAGAAAGAAGAATGAGAGATAGAGAGATGGAAGGGATCGGTATTTGAAGTAGAAGAGTATCGCTAAGAATAAATGGGAATAAAGAAAAAATTAAGATACAGTATCAATATATATATATATATATATATATAACAATTAAACATACCATATGTACCACTGTGATGCGAATAAAAAAAAACGGTAGAGAAACATGGAGGGATAAGAAAATATGGGGAATAAAACAGAAGCTCTGTGCAAAAAAACAAAGCTTGCAACAAAAACAAGAAAGAGATATCAAGGGGAAAATAAGAATCGAGCTGCACAAAAACAGAAAAGAAAAGAAAAAATACAAAAATAGGTTATAAAGTAATACGGAAGAAGAGGGAAAAAAGAAATAAAGAATAAATAAGGAAAAAGGATAGTATGTAGATAATGTAAACACTTTACTCCCTCAAAGAGAGAGTCATCATCCTTTTTTCCCTTAGATATACACATTTATATAAATATACATATATATTCATTTGTATATTTTCTTTTTTGTACCTTTCAGACTCATGTATTCTCTCCTTGATGATATATAAGCAGTTAGGTAATTGATGTACAACATGAACTCTCATATATATATATATATATATATATATATATAAACTGATGAAGCCACATCATATAAATTTATAAGATATCTATCTATCCTTCCCTCTCTCTATCTCTCTATCTCTCTCACTCTCTTACTCTTTCTCCGAATTTACCATATTTTCTCAACTTTTCACTCATTTTTTTTCTCTGTGATTTATTCCTACTAGGCCGTCATTCGTAATCTCATTCGAAAAAAAAGAAATCAGATAATTATATGAGCTTCTCATGTGTGTAAAGACATATATGTATACAGTTTCTGCTCACAACTTATTGCCTTCAGTTTTTTTTTACCTCATTACGTTTCTCTCTCCATATTTGAAGTTTAGTTGATGTTGTTGTTGTTGTTTTCTTTTTTGTCTTTTCGTTTTCATCAGAGAGATATCTCCACTGAGGTAACAACACATACTGGGATGTGTAATACAGATGATGTACATAGATGTATCTCACCGCCACATTTTCTTTTGCTCAATTAGTTATTCCTCTTTATTCTCAACCAAAAAAAATAAAATAAAATAAAGCAGAAAAAAAACTAAAAGAGATAACCCACCTGCGAAAAAAAAAAGAGACTCAAGTTGTATATCCTGTATTATACACCAGTGTTCCCTTCTGTATTTTCTTCTTTTTTTTCTCTTTTTCCTGTAATCAATGAGAGATATCAAGATCGTCATCATTATCATCACTAGATTCTAGCTCCTCATATTCTTCCACCTCTTCCCATCCCCACTCCTCTTCCTCATCCCCGCTTTCATCATAACTAATATCATCATCACCGCCATTATTATTATTATTATTATTATTATTATTATTATTATTATTATTATTATTATTATTATCAGCACTACCATTCGATGTTCCAGGTATTAATGCGATTTCTTGCTGGATGCGTCGACGGTGGCCAAACGTATTTGCTGCAGGACGTTGCATCATCGCCGGATCCGCCGCATACTTGCTGCTCGTCCCACAGTAAATCTTCGGTAACTCCAGTAAAACACCACTTTCCCCATTCACACGGGATTGTTCTAGTTGTTCGTGTTCATGCCTCGTCACACGCATGGAGTTAAGGCACCCTGTGCTATTCCAATTGTTATTATTATTAATATTAATATTATTATTATTATTATTATTATTATTATTATTATTATTATTATTATTATTATTATTATTATTATTATTATTATTATTATTATTATTATTATTATTATTATTATTATTATTATTATTATTATTAGTATTATTATTATTATTATTATTATTATTATTATTATTATTATTATTATTATTATTATTATTATTATTATTATTATTATTATTATTATTATTATTATTATTATTATTATTATTATTATTATTATTATTATTATTATTATTATTGGTGATGCCCTTCTTACATTCGCGTTCTGAGATGGAAGAGGCGGAGTGTCGTCGCATTAGTGTCTCGTTATGTGGGGTAAAGGGAACTGGAGTGATACAACGCAGAATACGTGGTTTTAGTGAAATGTGTGAGGGGTAATCGGCGAAAGTACCCCACACCCTCAAATTCTCTACCACAGAATCACTGCTGTGATCACTGTCGCTATCTGTTAATATAAATGTGATTACATTCTTTGAACGACGCCGAGTAATATTTTTGTATGATGCTGGGTAAAATCCCTCTAAAATATCCTCCTCATCACTTTCAACACTGCTTTTGTTATCGGTATTGCTCACACTTATGCTGCTACTACTACTCATATTGTTAACTCTATCACTACTAGTACTAGTGCTCATGGGTCTACCGTTTACAGACGCAATTCCCCTTCTTGGTGAAAAAATAGAGCTAGCATTATTAGCAGTAGTATTAGTGGTATTATTAGCAGAACGGAGGTTTAATGTATATTCGCCGTTTTCACGGAGTATATCTTCATCTATCCATCTACCGACATTGTTTAATTGTCGAAGCCGTTTCTCTAACCTCCCAAGTAATTTAGGAGAGCCAATGATATCCTGCATGGTTATCTTCTGTTTGGAAATCGCCTCTGTTGTAGTAGGAATCGTTTGCGTTGGTATTTGCTGTGTACTCCACACTTCAGAAATGGGTGTATTTACAACACCACTTGATGGCAATTGCGACTTTGGTAATAATGGTAGACGTGGGAGTTGTAATAATGATGATGATGAACTTCTAGGTGCTAATGCTGAGGTTGCCGCTAATAAAGATGTTGACGATTTGTCAGGTTCCTTCTTATGATCATCCTTCTCTTTATTCTTATTCTTATCCCTAGACACTAGTGTCTGAGAGTCTGATATATTCGGTATGTATGATGGTAAATTTTTCTCTTCTTTACGATTTGTATTTTGTACATTCTGTGAAGCTAAAATGATGCTGTTCTCTGTCTTTCCTCCGTATGCTGCGGGTCCACTTAAATCCTCTAAAGACATGGAGGCGGTCATCGCTTTAACACCTCGCACTTTCACCAAATGTTGTGGGTGTTGTATCGTCTCTGTTGATCTCTCTAATGTGGGTTTACTTTTATTTTTTAGTGTGGCCCTTTGCGGGGACTCCCACGATTGATTTAGTATGCTTATATTAAGATTGCTACTATTACTATTTATCCTCTCATTTCCTTTGCAGCCGTCAACTAATGTACGCTCTGTTGCAGGAGCATGAGAGGAGGAAGGCGATAACACAATTGGATTTGTGGGATCTGTTAATTTAGAACACGTCACTTCTTGAGGAGAATGTATAATGGGTTTAACAAAAACTGGTAATTCCGTTGGTTTATTTTGTTCTTTTTGTTCTTGTTGTGACTGTGGTTGTTTTTGAGATTGGAGTTTGTGGGAACTTACTCGTCGTTGCAACTCCATATCGTTCTTATGATCATCATTCTTGTTCATATTCTCTATATTGTTATTATTAGCAGGAGATATTTGAGGACTCCCTTTTGATAATGTTGCAGTTCTACCACTATGAGATCTCAATAATCCCGCCGTTGTTGTTGTTGTTGTTTTCATCCTGTTACTATCACTATCACTATCATCATCATCATCGGCTAACTTTGCAGAGATACCATGTCGTTTTCCCTGACTTGTTACAGGTAATGGTGAGGATGAGAATGGCGTATCGTGGTTGTCACTATTATTCATACTGTTATTATTATTATTATTATTATTATTATTATTATTACCACTACTACTATTACTACTGCATAGTCGTTGCGGTGGTGGGGTGTGTCGTCTAATAATTGCTTTTGGTGTTTGCCGTAGTGCCTCTTGCTGTCGTTGTGTAAGAGAAGTACGCAGTACATTACTCTCCATACCGTGATTCGTCCCCTCACATTGTGTGAAAGAACCATACGTTAAAAGTAGAGATTGCAATGTATTATTATTGTTATTATTGTTATTATTATTATTATTATTATTATTATTATTATTATTATTATTATTATTATTATTATTATTATTATTATTATTAGCGTTCTTTCCGCTATTGCTACCGCCACTACTACACCTGTCATTAACATTGCTGTTATTATCACTGTTGTTCTGGCTGTTATTCTTATTCATATTTGTATTCTTTTTATGGCTTCTCTTGTTACTATCGGCAGATGTAGTCCCACTCGCAGAACCGCATGGTGAACGTAGTATACTAAACTTTCTCGTCGTGTTCTTTTCATCTTTCCCAGACTTTTCAAACTTCTCTTGTTGTTGTTTTTGTTCCTGCTTTTCTTCTTCTTTTTGAGGTGATAATACAGCCGTTATATTTTGTGTAGATAATTCACTAGACATGGTTTTCGTGTTTGTCCCATGCATAGTACTAGACTCCTGCGGTATATTCACATTCATTATATTCACATCTTTACTCTTCTTCTTTGTTGTTGTTTCCACTATTCTTTTACTCGAGGACGGAATTAATGGCATGTCTGTTTTTTCTTCTCTAGAAACATCCGGCACTAATCGTTTTGTTGTTGTATGCATGGCCCCTTTATCCGAGTTTCTTAACAAACGAGTCATTTTCTTTTCACTACTTCTCTCAACATGACTGTTATTTATATTGTCAGATGGATTATACCGCCTCTTTGCTGCCGCATCGCCCACTCGCGGTAATGCGACAACGTAGAATCCATCACTTCCCTCCACTATTGTTGTTTGTGTTGTTTTTCTCTGTTCTCTACGGCGTGTGGGTGATACGGCTGATTTCACGGGTGATTCATAACTGTCCGGAAGAGGAGATATGGGGGGAATGTCTATTGTATTCTTTTTACTGCTGTCCTTATTGAGATGATAATCAGTACCCGTACTACTACTACTAATACCAATATTAATATTGTTGTTCTTAATACTTCCATTCTTTCCTCTGCTTCTGGCGATAACGGGGCTATCGTTATCGATGAGTTTATTTCGATTGTCACTGCTGTTTCTCTGAGAGAATGGGCTGAACGGGGCATTTTGCCCCATCACAGTACTATTCCCTAACAGTGTGTATGTATGTGTGTGTGAGGAAATGAAAGGAAGAGTTCTACTTAGAAAAATAAAAGCAGAAGAAATAAATAAATAAAAAAAATTTATATATATATATATATATATATATATATATATATAGTTATAACATTAATAATACTAGTAATAATAGTAGTAATAATAGTAATAATAATATGAATATAGTAGTATTCAATAATGGCAATGCGACACCACTACCACAACAAGAACAAGAAGAAACAGCAGGAGCAAAAACAGACTAACAGTAACCGCAGCAATAGTAATATAGTGATATGGATGCTAGATGTAATAACTTCAGGATCTCAGTATGAATAAAAATAGGAAGAATAAAAACGTAAAAAAGATGCAATTAAGTAATTTGATATAGGCCTTTAAGTATATCATTAAGATATACAGTTGAACATATATATATATATATATATATATATATATATATATATACTGTACCTGTATTTTAGGGTAATTCGATTACTTTCATCTACAAACAAAAACTCTTTCCTTTACCCCGTTCACTTTCTCGCTCTCATTCTCTCACTGCATATCTCTGTGCTTATGTATATATGTGTCTTGTTCATAATATGAATAACACTAATATACACACTGAATCATTTAGAATGAGAAGAAATGGGAAAAAAGGGACAAGATACAGAATTAGCAGCGATAACAAGACTATTACGTATAAAACGCAATAACCACCAACTCATCTGAGAAAGAAAGAAAACAGATATTCTTTAAATGAAAAGAAACAAAAAAAACACAGAAAAACAGATATTGCTTCATACGTTTTCGTTCAATCTCTATATTTGTCCGATTATTTTTTATTATTTTTTTCTTTTAGTTATTGTTTTTTTTTTCTTTCTTTTACTCTGTACCGTTTCATTATCACCACCCTTTCTCCCCTCCTCCTTTTCGCTTTCTCACCCTACAAACACATAGACACATAGTAATTTAAAGAAATAATTTCTTCTGTAGGCGTATACACGTACATGAATAACCCTGTACGCCTAAATGTATATATATATATATATATATGTACGTGATATTTTCCCTTTTATTATTATCGTATTTCTAACGCCGTTGCACACTAATTCGTTCAATCTCACTCCTTGCCCGTTGTAGTGCATTCGGGATAGCCTCCAGTTCACACTCCTGTCGTCGCAGTGATTCAGTAAATGTTTTCTCCAATCGCCTCAGCATTTCCGCCCTTGCAGCCCGAACTTGTTTTTGTTGCTGCTGCTGTTCCTTATATCGTCTCTGCAGTGTGCCAAGTTCAATCTGGAGTCGTTCCAATTCTTTTTGCTGTTCCATCTCGCGAAGACGGGCCTGTTGCAACTCCCGCTGCATTGCTGCCATTCCTTTAATTGACCCACCAAGACTACTACCAAGACCAGCAGCAATCACCATATCAGATGAATAATTCTCACCACCAAAGGAGATATCATCGTCACGTTCTTCTAGTAGTAATTTAAGTTGATGTTCTGTGTTCTCTAATCGCTTCCACACACTTGTGAGTTCTGCTTGTAGTAATTGCTGCTTTTCCTGTGAGGCATGATGGGCATGTATCTCTTGATTGAGACGCTCTTCTGTTGCGGCCAGAGCAGACCGGTGTACTTCGGCCTGTTGAAGTGCCTCACTCAGTTGTTTCTGAAGCATCACATCACCAGCACGACTATTCCTACGATTACTATTATTATTAAAAGTAGCCTCACCGCGTTTGTCACTAATTTTGGCACCAGTAGTAATAATAGTAGTAGCAGTGGTGGGGACATTTATATCATTGTTATTGTTATTAGAAATAGTCAAAGTAGGAGTCGTCAGAGGGTCTCTCCCATTCTTCTCCTTCGATACACTTTCCCCTCCTTTCACTCCTATTGTGAAAGAAGAAGAGATGGAGGAATTTTCCAAGGCACGAAGTGCATTCAGAGCATTCTGTGCCTCTAGATGATGAATATGTGCATGTGCCGCATGTAACTGCTCCTCTAGTTCTCGTATTCTTACCAACATCAAACCATCACTTTCACTAGTACTAGTAGCATTAGTATTAGTAGTAGCAGTAGTAGTATTGGCAGCAGAAATAGATGTAGGAACAGAAGCAGTAGCTACAGCTGTGTCCACATCCATTGTTGTGGGAAGTTTGTACAAGGAATAGCGCTTATTTTGCTCTAATAGCTGATTACGCTCTGCCCGTAGTGACGCAAGTTCATCACGTGCCGCATTCATCTCATCTCGCATTAACTGAAACTCCGCTTCACGCGGGTTACGCTGGTAAGCTTCCTTTAGTCTATCTTCCAATTCATGTACGCGTTGCAACAAATCCGCACGTTCCTGTAGTACTTCAGCACTGGTGTAAAGCATATGAGCATCACCACCAGCGTTAGTATTACTGTTGGTATCGCAATTATCTTGTGAATGTTGATTGTGGGCTCCACCAGCAGCAGCACTACTGGTGAAATGGGCGCCTGAGGGAAGAATAGCGCGTCCCAGACGTGGACTGCGCATGCGTGGACTTTTCCGCAGTTGTTCGAGTCTCGCCTGCAAGGAGTGTGCAGCCGTCTCATTTCTCTGTGGAAGACACTTCTGCAGAGCGAGTTTAGGCACAATTGGGGGTACTACCACTGTCATTGCCGCTTCACCCTTCTCATTAGCCGTCATCGTCGTATGACGGATCGTACTAGTTGATGTGGATGCCGTTGATGGTGGCTCCGGCCGTCTCGGCGTTTGTTTTTGCTCCTTCTCCTTTATTTTCTGCCGCTGCTTTTGTTTTTGCTGTAGATGAATTCGTGGGGTTCCTGTGCCAGTCGCGCCAGTTGAAGTAATTGTTCTTCCTGTGATGCTCATTGTTGTTGTTGTTGTTTTTGTTGCCGCCCCACCTGTAGCCACTGGTGTTGTTTCTCCCCATTCGGTCTGCAGCGACCACGAGGCTTCACTCGATGGGGCGGCGGTTTCACTGCAGACGGTGGGCGATGGACAATTTGTGGAAACGCCGACGGCGCACTTCTCCGCCTCCCGCACGGCATCCGTAAGCAGCGCATCAATTGCCGCCAGTTCATCCTTTGCCATCTGCACATACTCCGCATGCTCCTCCAGTTCCAGCATCAAGGCTGCCGTCTCCGATCCCACCCTCGCCGCCCCATTATTATTAGTATTATCACTATTCGAGTTATTAGTATTATTATTATTACTATGACTATGATTATCGGCCTCCCGCTCTGCCTCGCGGGTGTCCAGCATGGCGGTGATCCAGCGGTGGAGGGGGCCGAGGGCGGGGTGGACCGGCCGCACACGATCGTACGGCCACGCCGCCACAAACCGCCGCCGCCGCACCGCATGGACCGCCGCCGCCGCCACATCGCCGGGCTCCCGCCGCAACAACCGCAGCCGCCAACCCACACCCTTCCGCATCACAGAGAGTGAGGAGGATGTGGATTGTTGTTTTTGCGATTGTTGGGATTGTTGGGATTGTCGGGATGATGATGATGATGGGAGAAGGAGGTTTTCGCCGAGGAGTGAACTGGCGGCGTCCAAAACGGCAGCAGCGGCGAGTGGTAAAGGGCGCAGGCGGCGGAGGGAACGCCATTCACTCAATGGCACCGCAGAAACCGCCGCCCGGGCAGCCCGCAGATTTGCACGGGCCGCAGAAACGGCGTCCGTCGATACACCTGCACTGAGATCGTGAGGATGACTCTCACTACTGCTGCTATTCCTGGTATTATTATTATTAATATCAATATTATAATAATGGGGTTTACCACCATTACTATCAATACTAGTAGTTGTTGTTGTAGCAGTAGTAGTTTTAGTAGTGGTGGTGTTGGCAACCCATGCCTGAATTTCAGCAATGCGTAAGAGGGAGGTATCCACATCTGTGCGCAGTTGATCACGGCGTCGTGTTAGCTCCTCAATATCATCCAATGTAAGAACAGCCTCCATGTGTTTACCATCAGCATTGCTATTCTCAAGATGCTGGTGAATATCAGAACTGTGGTGGTGTTGGTGGTGGTATTTACTGCCGCTGGTGTTTCTGCTGCTGCATCGGCGAAAATAACATATGTCAGACTCTATACTCCCTTCTTTAACTTCGTTCATGTACAAACAAGAAAAACTGCGTATGCACTAGTATTACTGGTAGAAGTAACTGTTATTATTATTATTATTATTATTATTATTATTATTATTATTATTATTATTATTATTATTAGTAGTAGTAGTAGTAGTAGTAGTAGTAGTAGTAGTAGTAGTAGTAGTAGTAGTAAAAGATTGTAGTGGCAATAGTAGTACTAGTTGTAGTTGTAATAATAATATTACTGCTTATAATTTATATATATATATATATATATATATATATATGTTTGTGTGCTTGTGCGTGTGGGGGAGGTTTCCAAAGGAAGCAGAGTAAAATAAATAAATAAGTTTCAGTACAGTATGGCAGAATAGGCATTAGAAGTAATTAAAAAAAAAGACAATTGATAGTGTTGAATATCTTCGCATGAGTTTGTGGTTTGCATGGATTGAAGACACACTATTCTAAAGGGGAAGTAAGAAAAAAAAAAGAAACCATAAAAAACAAGGGAAACACCAATAAAAGAAAAAGAAAAGAAAAAGACAAGAAGAAGTTAGCTTTTTTTTCTTTCTCTTAATTGACGCATGATCTCCTTCAACAAAAGCCGTTTTTCTTTGTATACTTTATTCGTTTCTTTTTTCTTTCTTGCTCTAACACTTGTTTGTTTCTATTTACTTTCGTGTATGTAGTCCTATGCAGCTGAATGTACATTACAAATATACATAGAAACATACATACATACATACATACATACACGCACAATGATAATAATATATGGAAAGATTCACCACATTAATTCATTCCACCTTCTTTTTTTTCTCTCATTTTCCTTCTTATTCTCTCTTTCATTCTCACGCCCATACCGCAATTATTGTGGTAAAGAACAGCGGCCCTGACATAAAAAAATAACTTCGAAAAAAGAAAAAAACAAATAAAATGAAAGCACGTATATATATATATATATATATATAACAATAAGAAAAGAAAATGAAGAACTGAGGAGACATCATTTGGTGAAAAAGAAAAAAGAGTGGAAAATCAGAAATCCACGGAAACATAAAATAAAAAAAGGGAGTCTACATGAGGGAAATATAAAAAGATAGAAAACACAAGTAAAAAAAAAAACGAATGGATGCACTTCATTATTTTCTTTTTTTGCTTCTCTTTTAATGGACACATATGCATATAAACACAGAGAAAGACAAAGACACCTCGCTATTGCGATATTTTCATATGTTTCCTTCTTTTTTGTTTTGTTTTCTTTTCTCTGTGCAGCAGGTTTAAAGAAGGCAGGAAGTGCAAACAATATAAATATCATCAACGCCACAAAATAATAATTTGAAAAGTAGAAAACAAAAGAGAAAAATAAATCAAAACTTTGATGCTCTAATGTCTGAATGTAGACATAAGGTGTATATAAAGTACTGTATATACGCCTATTTTGAGAAGAAAAGGATATAAAATCCTCAGACACAGCCACAGTAGAAGAAAACTACTGATATATACATTTATATATTCTCTCTCCCCTTAGTATTACCTCCAACACCCAAATATACAAATACAGACAAAGAGAGACAGACAGATATATAGTTTGTAAAAAGATACAAATCGTCAACTATGCGGTAACGCCAAAAAAAAAAAAAACAGAGCAAATAAAGAAAAAGAAAGAAAGGAAGGAAAGAAGAAAAACAAGTATAACAATGATATCAGTTTCTATATTAGTAGATTCTTCCCAAGAAGTTTATGTACTTCCTCAATAACCGATGCGTTAGTGTTCGCTGCTTCCTTCTGCCGTTTTTCCTCCCGTCTGAGTTTATCCACTACATCGTGTAGATGCCCTGCACGACCCTCACGTGACTTCTCCTGTTGCTGCCGTTCCTCTTCCTGTAAACGACGATCCGCGGCCAATCGATCTTCCAACCGTTTTGCCTCTTCCTCCTTCGCTCGTAATTGATCTCGTAGTTGTTCCATTTGTTTTTCGCTCTCCTGTAGAGCATCACGTGTGGCTTCTGTTTCCCTGTCAGCGGTGTTTTGTCGATCCCATAATGCCTTTAGTTCCTCTTCCTTTTCTTTTAGTTTCTGTTGTGTGGCTTTGTGGGCATGCAATTCCTCATTCAGCCGTTCCGCAGCGGCCTCCGCATCATGGGCCAGCTGTTCCATTTCATTCTGCAATTGCTGAATCTGCCCTTGAAGTTCCTCCACCTTTTCAGTATCTACTTCTGTTGGTTTTTGTTTTTGTTGTTGTTGTTGTTGTTGTTGTTGAATAGATTCAAGTGCCTCACCGAGTGCGGACTCCAGTTCTTCGATTTGTTGTTGCGCTGCGGCAAGTTGGGCCTCGGGTGAGTTCTCCTGATCCATGCGTAGCGCAGAGGAGGTGTAGTATTTAGGCGCATTTGCATTACGGAAACTATCCAGTTCTTCCTTCTTACTTCGCAGTTCATCTTGTAGTGCACGGAGATCTTCTTCCAGTAATTGTACTTGCGCCGCCGTTGGGTTTTCATGCAGTGCCCGTCTAAGTTGTTCTTCCAATTCTTCTATCTTCGCTTCAGCATCTTCATGAGGCTCATATGTAGTGTTTGGTGAAGCTCCATCATCTTCTCCTTCTCTTACTGCTATTGGTGATGCATTAAAGGGAATTGGTTTAGGTGCAAGGGTGTTGGGTACGGGTGCAGATCCTGTTTTAGCACCTACTCTTGGTGTTGAGCGTAGTGAAGAGTTCGCAGCGGAATACCGCGGTGTTTGTAATGGCACACCACTTTCAATAATAAATTGATTTAGTTTATCCAGTTCTTGCTTTCGTTCATTCAGATCTTGTAGCATTTCATGATTTCCACTTTCGAGTTCCTGTAATTGTTTCAACGCCTGGGCGTGATCCGCACGAAGATCTTCCAGTTCCTTTTGTAATTTATTGCGTTTTGCCGCTTCTGCCCGCTGATCACCATCCCAGTTGGATCCACGGTTTTTAAGCGCTTCTTCAATTTCACGTACCTGTTCGGGGGTGAGTCGGACGACCATACCCTCAGGTTTGTCATAATTGCAAATAATAGAAGAGCGTAGTGTAACAATGGATTGTTTGGAAAAGGACCAAACACCATTTGTACCATGAATCCGTTCTACATCTTCAGATGGATCGACATTGATGCTGCGACTGCTCTTATTACTGACTTGAATATCCTTACCGTCTATGCGGTCTGAGGGAATAGCATTACGTAAGCCAAGATTATTATTATTATTATTATTATTATTATTATTATTATTATTATTATTATTATTATTATTATTATTATTATTATTATTATTATTATTATTATTATTATTATTATTATTATTATTCAAATCACTATGGTTGTTGCTGTTATTGTTACCATAATAATCATTATGACTAGTATCGTTACCATTGTTATAATCATTTGATATCTCCACTGGAGGGTCACCAAGAATAGTGCGTAGACGTCTCTCCTCTTCATTATAATTCCGTATTGTCTGTTCAAAAGCCTCAACTTGACTCTCCATTTCATCTATAGCCGCCCGTTCTCTAGAGTGTGCGATATCATACTCCAATAGATTATCGTTTGCACTAGCCGTCCCCATCTGTGCTACCACCCACTGTTGTAGATATCCAAGTGCCTGACTCCCATTCATCGCATCGGCGTATGTAAACTTTGGATTCGACAGGTACTTCCGCTGCATCTTACTCCGCGTCGCCTGACTAATCTTGGCCGGATCAAACTGCTCCACCGTGTGCACAAACTCACTCCCGCGAATCATAATCTTAATCTGCGCCCACGACACCACACGCGTGCCCAGCAGTGTTAACACCGCCTCCATCACCAACACAACTATCGCCGGCGGGCTGTGATAACTGCGGATCTCCCGCCAGTCACTCGCGTCAATCTCCCGCACCCGCAGCCGCGCCTCTGAAAGCATCAAGGCGGCCGCGCGGGCATCGGCCTCAACGGCGCGGCGATTGGCGGCGTAAGCGGCGCGTTGGGCGGTCATTGAACGGTGGAGAAGCGCCGACTCCGCCGCCACCGTCGCCCGCGACTCCAATAAGGCCGTTAAACGATTCGCCGCCTCTTTGGGCGAATACATATTATTATTATTATTACTATTATCACTGAGAAGAGCGGCATCACTGCGCCAGAGGAGAATTTGTACCAGACGTGGACCGGGGAGGGCGGCGACGGTGGCGAGACCCCACTGCCACTGCTGCTGGGCATCCACGTACTCGTAGGCCACGAGATCGTCAACGGCCATTTGTAGAAAAGGTCCATTGCGGCGGGCTTCCTCCATAGTGAATGGCGTTGTTTTGGTTTTTGTGCCCGACAGGTGGTCCTCGCTGCGGGGAGAAGCCGTTGCCGTAGTGGTGGTGGATTTGGCTTTGGGCATTGGTAATATATTTATTTATTTATTTATTTATTTATTTATTTATTTATTTATTTATTTATTTATTTATTTATTTATTTATTTATTACTTTCCGTGTGGTACCAAGTTCGTCGTCCTAAGCAGGGGAATGTTCTTGTGAGGTACACCAATCACTGCTTTTTTGTTTCGTGTGTGCTAAAGCAGGCAATAAATAAATAAATCAGTAAAAAAGAAAGAAATAGAAAGGGGTGAAAGGAGACCTTGTTTCACCTTTTGATATTCCCTAACAATGGATCCTGCAACGTACGAGAGCAAACTGAAGAGCCACTCAAAGTTGCAATGAAATGAATATATAACTATCTATCTATATATATATATATATATGCTTCCTTGTGTGGGTGTATGTGTCTCTTTTAAATGACGCTACAATCACTTTTTTCCTTTTACTTTACTTTCTTACTGTGATTACCACTTTATAAGCAATGTGGTCCGGAGACAAAACAAGAGAAAAACAAAAGAATGTAGATTGATGATAAAGAAATAGATAGATATAGATAGAGAAATAATGAATCACGTTAATGAGAAGAATGATAATAATTCCTGGTAAATAGGAAACTGATTCAAATATTGTAAAAGCATTCAAAGAGAAATAAAACAATAAAAAGCAAAGGAACTATCATGAAAAAGACGGTATAAAGCATCCCTTATCAATCTCCTCCTTTTGTTTTCTTTTTGTTTCCCCCGCATTTTCCTCCACCCCTACTGCCACCACTCTTCTTATTTTTTTTTTCTCATTCTTTTTGTAAGTGATAAAAATAAAAGTTTGGTAGCAGACAACATACGGCGTTACCGAGAATAAGGATTCCAAAATTAAATAAAAGGATACACGCATCATATGAGTTCAAAGTATAAATGTAAAAATATCCCCTGATATTTTGTTTTTCACCTTGTTCTTCTTGTCGTGGTGGTAGTTTTTTTATTTCTTTTTTCTTCATTATTCCTGTGGTAACAGTCCCTTACGCCCAACTACAAGTAGTAAAGGTAAGAAGGGGAGAAGAAACAAAAGTCTGTTTTTTAGTGGGTCTCTGGTTTTCATACGTTTGTTTACTCATCTGTCATTCTCTTTTTTTTTGTTGTTGTTACCCTTTTCGCTCCTGTTTTGTAATTATATTTCCGTACATCAATATTTTTTTTTCTCTTGCTGTTTCCTCCCTTCTTTTTACTTTTTTAGCTTTTCCTGTAGTTGTAGAATTATATTTTTTTTATTATCGAACCCCTGAAATATTTCCTTTTTTATTTGTTTGTCTTCTGAAAATATAATTAGATAAATACACATATATATTGTGTATACGCCTCTCCTGTTCCATGGGAACATAAAATCAGCAAATACCATCACCACTCTTTGCACTTTATCCTATTTCCCATCAAACCTATTTTTTCTTGTTTAAACCCATCCACTATTTTTATTTCTTTTTCTTTTTCTTTTTTTTATTTCATATACATATAACCCCCACCCCCCACCTCTCCCTCTATGGCTCTCTCTGCATAGTGGCTGCAATAAACTCCTGCACTGCCGTCTCTCCCCTCGACTGCAGCATCCGGGCAAACTTGGAGTCCCCGCGCTCGGCGAGTTCCCGCGGCGGCCCCGCCTCCACCACCCGCCCCCCCTCCATCAACAACAACTGATCGTACGCGGCGACGGTCTGCAGGCGGTGGGCAATCGTCACGACGGTGTGGGCGGCGAAGGTGTGGGTGATGGCGTGCTGGATATGACGATCCAACTGCGGGTCCACATTCGCCGTGGCCTCATCCATTAATAAAATAACATTAGTAGTAGTAGGATTATTGGTAGTATTAGTATGTGATGCTATGGTTTCTTCTTCGGTTTCTTCTTCACTCTTTTCCTGTCGTTGGAGGAGGGCCCGTGCCATACAAATCAACTGCCGCTGCCCCACACTAAAGTTCGCCCCGCCCTCCTCCACGCGGCTCTGCAGTCCATCACGTTCGCTGCTAATTCGATCGTGTAATCCCACAAGCCGCAGGGCCCGCCACACCGCCGCATCACTGCAGTTGTGAAAACGATCGACATTACTGCGAATAGTGCCGTTGAAGAGAAGTGGATCTTGTGGAATCATCGCAAAGAGTTGACGTAGGGTACGTAGTGGGTAGTCGTGAATAGGACGATCGTTAATGTAAATAGATCCACTCGCGATATCAACAATGCGAAGAAAGGATAATAAGAGGGATGACTTGCCACTGCCGGTGCGGCCAACAATACCCACTTTTTGCCCAGGTGTAATAGTGAAGTTTACACCACGGAGTACAAGAGGCAAACCCGCACGATATCGCATCGTAACATCACGGAATACAATAGAACCAAATCCAGTCGTTACAGTTGTTATAGCTGTTTTATCTTCTTCTTCTTCATGGTCTTCCGCCAAAGAGTATTCACGACTTATATTACCCTTATCATAATTAATATTACCCTTATAATTATCATTGTTAGTTTTTTCGTTATTGTTGTTGATATTATCATTATCATTATTACTATTATTATTATCATCATCGGTATCTGAGATTACAGGAACACTCGTTATTCTTGCATAACCTTCATCATTCTTGATATTGCTGCTGTGTTTGGTTCTTTCTTTGTGATGTTTCCTCAAATCGTGCTGTTTCTCCCGTTGCTCCTGTTCTTTAATAGTTTTATCAATATCATCCAGTAAATCCTCATGTTCCACATTAAATGTGTAATATAATACCCGTTCAACACAATTCATATTAGCCTCAACCTCTGCAGACTGATTCACTACAAATTTAAGAAGTGAATTCATATTCATAGCCATAGTAAGACTCAGTGAAACAAGTCCCACATCGATGTTACCAAAACGCAACATAACGAGTAAAACACCAATAAATGCCACAGATGTTAATACAGCATTACTGAGTAACTCAATACGTACCGCAAGCCAGCAATTACAAACTTTTTGAATATATGAACATGCATATACAGTATCAATACGATGCATAGCTTTTTGTAAAAAGTCTGTGGTTTTACCATATGCAGCAATAGAAGATCTTCCTGCAAGCATTTCTCCAAGAACTGAAAATACAGGAGAGTTAGCTCGATTCGCAATACGACGCATCTCCCTATTCGCACTGTTATAAAATAACATTAGTTTATAGTAAAATAATGCACATGGTGCTAATACTAGCAATATAAGATACTGTGATACTGCCATTACCACTATAGAAGATGTCACAGATAACAGAGACTGTAGAAAGAAGATAACACTTCCCTGTAAATCTCCATCAATACTACTAAAGTCCTTTGAAAAACGATTCAACACACGACCAATTGGAGTGGTATCAAAGAACGCCATTGGGGCAACAGCGAGTGACCGTAGTAATTGTGCATGTAACTTCACAGAGGCACACCGTTGTACCGCATATCCAGTGGTATTACGCAGTGGAGAACTTAATGCCCCTGCTGCCACTAGTGCTGTGTAGACAAGAAGATACATACGTGAGGAGAGAGAAAAACGACGTACAGACCAGAAGGAAAGCCAAAGTGAAGGGGCCACCACAAGACACTCCGTGATAATGAATAGTAATAATACTAAAATACATAAGGTAAGACCACCACATGCTTTTAAATACTGCATATATGTTCCCATTGAAACGGAACCTGTTGCCTTTTCCTCTTCTGTCATTAATTTACCAATGTCATTGTTGTTATTATTTTTCTTCGTGGTATTATCATTGTCATTGTTTGTATCGCTTGTACCTTTTCCTTCTAACTCAGAAGCATCGACTAAACTATCCTCAATGATATCATCCATGTTGTCATCGTCCTTATTGTTCTTTTTCTTTGTAGGGTCTTGATTTTCCATATTAACATCTCCACTCATAGTAGTACCATTCTTCTCCTTCTCTTCTTCCTTGGTGGAATCTCTCTGTTCATCACTTTTATTACTACTATTCTTCCTCTCTGTAGTATCGTCTGTTCCTTCCAACTTCTTATCATTATTATCTCCTTCTTCCTCTTCTTTCTCTTTACCCTCAGCCTTATTGGCCATATACTTCTTATAGGCTTCATAATCTCCATCAAAGGCAACGGTGCCACCCTCCTGTAATACCACAATATAATCAGCATAGGGCAAGATATGTAATTGATGTGTGGCTAATAACCGGGTGGTATCACGTAACTCACCAAGTATACATTCATGCAATACACGTTCTCCAACATGTGCATCTAATGCAGAGAGTGGATCATCCAGTAAATACATATCACGATCTGAGGCGTACACAGCACGGGCCAGACTAACACGGGCCTTTTGTCCCCCACTTAAGTTAATACCTCTCTCACCTATTTCTGTCTCTACACCATTTGCGAGTAGAAGTAAATCAGACTCTAATTGTGTACAACGTAGAGCACGATGGAAACGTTCATCATTCATATCACTAAAGAATAAAATATTATCCTTAAGTGTAGCATTCATAATCCATGGTTGCTGTGGAACATAGGCAATAACCGGTGCACTACGTATTACACCAGATGTTACATCAAGTTCTCCTAATAAGGATTCCAATAGTGTAGATTTTCCACTTCCAGTTTCCCCAACTACACAGGTTAGTTTACCTTTAGGAATACGTAGTGTAATATCTCGAAGTAATTCCCTTCGCTGTAACTCATAGTACTCACTAGAGTCTTTTCCATTACCATTGCTGTTTTTCTTCTTTTTAGCCGCTTTGCGTTCCTTCGCACATGGTGGAAGTTTCCGTGGTACATAAGTTGATATCGTCGCATGCATAAACTCAGCAGCGGCGGCTGCGGCTACTTTTGCTGTCGTTGCCGTTGCTGCTGCTGATGCTGCTGTTATCATCATATTACTACTTCCATATGTGTTCATAACACCTTTGTGGAGTTGTACAATTTCCCCTTTATCTTCGTTTAATAGTTCCCGCATTCCATCATTGGTATCATCGCATTCCAGAAACCTTGTAATACGCCGCATAGACACCACAAATCGCATAACACTGGATATTGAAATGGGAATCATAATAAATGGCACCTGCATGATATCTAGCAGTGTGAGGGTGGGAAACACCACAACCGGTGTTAACTCATTCCCACCAGCACTGTAGAGAAGAAAAACAACTGCAATCACAATAGCGGGTATCGCATTCGTGAGAAATGCACTTCCAATGTAAAGAAGTTGTGTTGTACGTAAAGCGGCTACTTCCTTTCGTCGTAGTTCCTCAATATTTTGAATAAATGACGGTTCCCACGACATAAACTTTACCACCCGTATTCCTGTGAAAAATTCATTCGTGGCTTTTAATCTCGCATCCCTTGTCCGTGAAAGTGCCCCATATGCAGCGAAGTATCGTCGCATTAACAAACCCTGAACAGGCATAAATACCACCAGTACACCAAAACCAGCGAAAGCACACCAACTAACAAGGCGATAAAGTAAAAATAACGCCACCAGTAATTGTAATGGTGCTCCAACAGCAATAGGAACCATTTGGGGTAGTGAAGAGGAGCTACTAACATCACTACTCATCATATTCACTATGCGTCCTACGTTCATCTCGGGATGCATGAGTGCCTTACGTGAAATGGTAGCACATTTTTCAAATAGAACAGCCTGTAAAGCATTTTGAAAAGTTTGACCGGCACGCCATCCTAATTGTGTCATTTTGTTTGCCGCCGCGCTTTGCACAAGTGAGAGAATGGCGAAGGCTAACACAAGTAGGAGTCCATTCACCCACTGCGGATCTGTGGACTGAAGAAATTCAATGTAACTCTGCAGTACTACTGGCACACTAAGCTGACAGGCATCACGCACCAATCGTACAATTAAAAGTATATATACCTTATTACCGAATACACTAAAAAGTGCTCGGGCCACAGACATACACCTTGGCAACTGCTGTGATGTTTCTGGCATCCCTGTACCGTGTAGTTCCTTTCTTGATAGTGGAGACACAATCTCAATATCCTTTACACGCTCCAGTGTGGCTGTTGCCTCTCCTTCTCCTTCTCCTCCTGCTAGTGTGAATGTAGATGTTTGGAAGAGATGTTCCCCGTCATATTCCCCATTTATAAATGGATCACATTCCACATCTCTCTCCGCCTCCTTCACACGATGGGCCGGCGGTACTCGCCACTCCACGCCGGCGTACAACTCCTGCGGTGTACGCCGCTGCTGGGCGTGTCCAATCCACCGCAGTTCCCCCACACTTAACTTATCCCGCCGGTGCCGCACACTTACGCCAATGTACATCGACCACACATGCCGCCGCCATCGCTGCCGCTGCAGTTCCGCACTGAGAACAATACCGGCGTTGTACGCACGAGAGGCGCGTGTGGGCCGCGGCATATCCTCCGCACTGAGATCTTCTGCACTATTTAGTCCAACGTGATCGGCACGGGCGGCCCGTCCCATAAGGCCGCCAAGCCACGTGTAATACAATCCACCACTAATACCACCACCGGCGGTGTCTTCGGACTGCAGAATGTACGGCGGTTCGGCGCCCCACAAACGGCAGAGTTTGGACTGCCATGCATGGCGCCATATATAAAGACGGGACTCACGCCGTAAAAGAGCCGCAAGAGCTTCTTTTTCTTGTTCGTGTTGTTGGTTGTTATTGTTATTGTTGTTGTTGAGTTGGGAATCGTGGGTGAGGAGAGAGACTCGTGTCTCAGCCTCTCTGTCTTCCTCTCGCATGACGTGATGGGGTGAATGTGTTGTATATTAGGACCGTTTAGTGATTAGGAATTAACACGGAAAGATATATATAAAGAGAATATATATACACAGAGGGATGCGTCTCTGACTCTTTGTCCTTATTTCTATGACTCTGGAGATAGAGAGAAAATAGACTCAGTTACTGTTGTGTACAGTAACCTCAGCCGTTGTGGTTGTGCTTTGTACTTCCCCAAGGTATTCTTTGCCTTCTCAGACACTAGAGAAAGATATAAAATTCTCGCTTTTATTCCTTTAGTACTTTATAAATTGCAGATCTTCTTACAATGTTAAAAGACCTCTTCTTCTTTTTTTTATTATTCTTACTAGTATTATTAATATCTATAACAGTTCTTTGTTGTTATGGATGTCGACTTTTTGCACCTTGTAATACACCTTAAATCCTTTATTATTACTTACTGTCATCCAAAAAAAAAGAACCGGAGGGAAAGCCAACAGTAATAGAATTAGTGGTAACAATAACAAAAAGCAATACGAGGAGGAAAAAAAAATAAATATACCCCCTTTTACTTTGGGGAAACAAATAATGGAAAAAAGAAATAGCTCAGAATCGCACAGAAAACCCAAAGTTGACACTCAAAATATAAAATACATAATATTAATAAATAAATATATATATATACAAAGTTTCTTTTTTATTTCTTTTTAGATCAGTCAGTAATAAAAGAATGCACTTACAAAATGGAGACAAAAGAAGAAGAATAAAGATCAGACAACCCTCATTTTCTCAAGGAATACACACACGAACACACATAAACACGAACTCAAGAAGATGGAAGCAGATAAATACCGTCAAATACGTACTATTGAGCAGTCTCCCAACATTACATAACTCTCGATACTTCCTGTTATTCCTGGTACTACAGAGGATAGAAAATGAAGAGAAAGAAAAAGGAGGCATGAAACACTCAACATGGCACTCCTTCGGAGGAATCGAAAAGAAAAAAAAAGATACACAACTTTCATACGCAGCAAGAAAGAAAAGTGTAAAGTAAACAAATGCAAGAAAGGGGAAGAGGATAACCAAGAAAAAAAGAAATCGAACGTGTTCTTCTTTTTACACTTTACCAAGAAGTACGAGAAAAGCTAAAAAACCAGAAAAAAAGCAAACATACATCCAGTGGAAACCATTAAATTAAATATTTGTATAATACTTAATAACATAAACCCCCTTTACGCCACAGCCATATAAGGAAGCCATCGCTATCAATTTATTTCCAACCATGGTACACGACACCAAGCAACCACCTTATCCGCACTCCTCCGCACAGAAGAAACAGCAGGAATTCGCTTTACATTAGAAACAACGGCATTAACAGTTTTCTTCATATTACCGGCAGCAATAATCCCAGCACCAACAGTGAAATAAAGAGGATAAACAACTGTTTGATGAGATACTGCCATAGTGCCCTGAGCGACAGCTGATGTAATTCGCTTTACATCAGAAGCAACGGCATTAACAGTTTTCTTCATATTACCAATAGCAGTAGATGTGACTCCTTCCGTGAAAGGAAGAGCCAGAAACACAACTCGCTTCATACTTCTAAGAACAACAACAGACGAAGTAATTCGATCCAAATGCTTAAGCGTAAGAATTATATCTCTTTTCACGTTGCCAGCAGCAGCAGTCCCGATACCAACAGTCAAATTCAGAGTATAGTCGGCAATTCTGCGGGATACTCTCACGCTGTCCTGAGCAGCAGCCGATGTAATTCGCTTTACATCATAAATAGATGTCGTCATAACTCGTTTCATGTTCCCAGCGGCAGAGGCCCCAAGACCAACAGTGAGATAGAAAGAATAGGGTAAAGTTTGTTGAGTTATTCGCATAAGCCGCTGAGTAGCCGCAATTGCTGTATTTCCAATTTCCAGTATACAACCCAGTGGAAACATCACAGAGTTAGTAAGGGCCGTAGTAGCTGACGTTGCAGCAAGATTATATCCATTCTGAAAACCATACACAACGGCAGATATTCCCTTAGAAAACAAAAGGTAAGAAGTACCAATACTTATATAAAAGAGAGAAACCGTTATTGATATAGCAGCATCCCAAGATTGCAGGGCTGCACCCAGAAGTAAATATACAGTATTGAATAGGACCATTTGTGCAGCAGGAAATGATCGCTTCATCATCACAGTACAGTAATCTAATGCAGTCTTTAAGCTCCCTATTATGAACCATAAAGTTAACTTCACTCCCTGTGAAACCTGCCGCTGCCGTTGGTGTCGTAGATGTATAAAGTCTATGAATCCTCCTTTAGAAAAGAAGAATGTTATAGTTAACAAATTGATGGAAGTGCTTGTCAACTTTCCGTAAAGTGAAGATATCATAGCAATAACAACAGTACTAGTACGATGCCGTATTTCTTGTTGATGATGATGATGTTGATAATAATCCCGCATCATTTCCTTCGATACACTTCTCCCATCATATTGTCGAATAATTGACGAGACAGGCTGTGTACTATATGGTGCTCCAGTGTACAGTGTTCGATGCATATTTTCATGTAAATAACGAATATGTCTGCTAAGTGCCATATACTCCCGATCCAATCGTGCTTGATTCATCTGTGCCTCATGCAATCGCCGCAATGTCGACCACCAAAACAATTCGTTTTCTTCTCGTCTTTCGTCTTCGTTTCTTTCTTTCCATCGTCGCCGTCTCGTCTCTGTACTCTGCGAGCTCACAGTTTGCATAGAAATATCCTCCAAAGTAGTTGTCATTGTATTAGTTGAGGACGGTAAAGTATACGGCAATTCCTCTGAAAGTTGATGAATGTATGCCGTGAGTTGTGCACACGTCGCCTCATATTCACGTGCTTGTTGTTGTGCAGCGGCGTACAGTCGGGCGTATGTCTGTTCACTGTTTATTTCTTCATTATCTTCTTTTCCTGTAATTCCCATAGTGTTTGTATGTAGTGTATTATGACTGGTGGGCGTTGTGTTACCGCTGCTGCTATTGCGATTGACTTTCCGGACAGGTGTGGTACTGCTGTAGCCTGTACTGTAGGAATGATCTGCTGTATAGGGAGAACACATAAATGGTTGATATTCTTTTTCTTTTTCCTCTTCTTGTTGATATTGGTATGGATATCGTTGTTGTTCTTGTGGGGTGTGTGAGGAGGTTATTAACATCAATCGCTCTTTAAACTCAGCCGCGGTGATTTCCCGCATCATACGTTCCTCTTCCAAAGTGATATCAAAGCGTTGACGGCCTTCTTGTGTACTGCAGAGTTGCTGCATGGCCTGCCACTTACGCCAGCCTAATGTGTTTGTGTAGATATTGGTGGTATTATCCTTATGCATATCCTCTCTCTTGTTGAGTGGACTAATACTATTGCCCTTACTCATACTATGCGTATTATTATTATTATTATTATTATTATTATTATTATTAGCAGTAGTAGTATTCGTATTATTAGTGGTAGTATTAGTAGTAGTGGGAGGCGTACTATACGGTGGGGGAACACTATTCATCAATTCACCTTCAGACTGTATAAACATATAAACGTGGATATTTACTAGATTCTCTTTTAGTATTTATATATATTAAGTATGTAAATTATACTTAATATATATATGATAGAAAACACCTATGACGTCTTTGAAGAATGCCAAGAAGCTAAATGGGAATAACATCATATACACAGATAAATAAATAAGGGGAAATAGAGAATGTAATGTATATATAAATATCTATATAATGTTTATAAGTGTATATAAAGTACAAGCAGTAGTAAGAGCAGTCTATGGAAATAGAGAAAAAACAAAAAAAGAGATATTCATGAACTACACATACATTCGTAAGGCGAGAGAAAGAGAGCTATGTTCAAAATAAAAACAAAACAAAACAAAACGAAAAGTAAAAGGAATACAAGATGTAGATAAACACGAATAAGGAACAAAAAGAAAAAAAAGAAAAAGAAAAAAAGAGAACAACTGTAGTGAGGAAAAATACCCGTATGAGAACAGAAGAAAAGAAAAGAGTATAAAGCTACACTCCCAAGTACATATATATATATATATATATATATATATATATATATATATATATATATATATGCACTACCTCTACTTCTATTGTAAATTTAACTCATCCATTTGCATATAAATAGTGATAAAAAGGGGAATATCGTCAAAGGAGTGGCTGTTCTATATTTAAAATTGCTTTAAATGAACAGACAGGAAATATGTAGAATAATATCAATATACGGAAATAAAACGTATCGAATATATAAATAGAGGTAGGAAAAAACAATATACCATATAATATGTATAAAAAGAGAGAGAGATAAATACACGAATAATCAAAAAGAAAAAATTATAAAAATAATATACACACACAACCATCTTACATACATCATAGGACCATTTATCAATCGTTTCTATTTTCTCTCTCCAATATTGTTATCTCTGCTGCTTCTCCCATATAAAGACATATATATATATAATGGGAGTATCTTTTCTTCTTCATGTCTTTTTAATTAACCCAACTAATATGTACACTAGACATCATATTCTTTTAGAAGTCTTCTCTCTCCTTGTTGTTGTTAATATTTCTTTTTTTTTCTCTTTCCTTCTCTTTAGAGTGGAAATATATATATATATATATATATATATATATATATATAAACACCACTATCACTATCACTACCACTACTACCATGATGATGAGAAATATCAGCTTATTTCTTCTGCTCTATCATGATTGGAAAATTCGTAAACTTCTTCCATGCGGCGGTCTCCTCATGTATCAATAATCGCCGTGCCCGCCTCTCATGCGACTCCAACAGCAATAAATTAATTTGTGCTTTTCGCGCTAATCGATACGCCTCCCGCTCCGCCCCACGTCCCCCCGCCAAGGCATCACTTTTATCCGTAAACGCCCCAGACCGATCATTATTTCTATTTATTATTGTTGTCGCTATTGTTCGCGTTCGCAGACGCAAACTATTCTTTCGACTCTCCACAAACGCCGTCATGAGAGTTGGTAACGGAATGGGATAAGAAGAAAGTGCAGTTGCATCATCCGGCACACACACACGTTTGAGATTTAGTGGTGGGACACATGAGGGAACAACGGTGGGTGGGACGTGGAGATCGGCAGAACCGCACCAATAAGCGTGAAAGGACCACCAGATATCTTCATCATAATAAACATCATTATCATTATCATCATAGTCATCATTGTCATCATACTCATTATTATTATTATTATTATTATTATTATTATTATTATTATTATTATTATTATTATTATTATTATTATTATTATTATTATTATTATTATCTAACTTAAGGGTTTCTTTAGTATTATGGGGGTCGTGATGGATAGTATTCTTCTTTGTGGTATAAGTGATTTCTGGTGTCGGTGTTGAGGCTGCGGCTTCTTTTTTGCTGTATTGATTCAATATTGTCGTTGTAGTCTTTTTGACTGCTGCTGCTTCTACTGTTTCTCTTGTTATGATGGGTTTTGTTGTTGTTGTTGTTGTTGTTATTACTGTTGGCTCCACTGTTTCTGATGTTGCGATTGGTTTTACTGTTCCTACCACTTCTGGTTTTATTGATATAGTTCGTTTTGTCGGTATAATTGGTTTCGTTACTGATGGCACTGTGAATTCCACTGTTTCTATGGATATAATGGGTTTCACACCTATAGTTGTTACGGCACTATTATTATTATTATTATTATTATTATTATTATTATTATTATTATTATTATTATTATTATTATTACTACTATTGTTGTAGATATGTGCTAAAACCGTACGCGTGGTTTCCTCCACAGGGGCCATATCTCTAGTGGAACAACTACTACTAATCCCATACACAGCATTATTGGATTCCCCAGAAGAAGAGGCATTTTTTACAATAGAAGAAGCACGATGATCGGGGGATTGAGATAATTGACGTGTTTCCAGTACATTTCTCACACATTGCAGTACAGAAGAGGCAGAGGCAAACTTTCCCGTTCGTAGTGTTTCATTTGAATCGCGCAAATGCATTGAAGAGACGACGGTGGCACTATAAAGAGGAGAAGAAGATGATAATTGCTGTTTTTCCTCCATCTCCTCTTGTTTTAAGTGTAATTGTAATTGCAATTGTTGTTTTGGATCTGTGATGTTTGCTGTTGTATTATTAATACTTCCTCCTCCTGCTGGTGTGGATTTCTGCCGCTTAAGTCGACGTTCACGTTCCTGTAGAACTGTAAGGCATAATTGACTGACCTGACGTGATAGCGGTTCTTGCAAAGCATTAAACGTTCTATGATACCCCGTATTACTACTATTATTATTATTACTATTACTATTACTATTAGTACTATTAGTATTAGTAACAGTAGTAGTATATTTACTTCTATTAGCGGAAATCCAACTTGACGGTGTCACAGATGTGGTGTTGGCACGTGTAAAAGGTACACTTTTCTGCAAATCCTCCATTGTCGATGATGATGATGTTGTTGTTTGTTTGAGATTTCGTTTAATCCCATCACTCTTTCCTACATGATGATCATTGCATATAAATACCGAATTTGACGGAGGTGTACTAATCATATAACTATCTTTTTCTACCAATGTACTTGTTGAGGTTATACAGGTAGTGGAATCACGATTAGGACTCATTTGTTTATTAAGAAAAGAGGCATCTTCGCTATGCTCACGTGAGGCTAATGGCGGCATTACACGAAAACAATATGATGATGGTCCACCAGCGCCACGACTCGCCAATCGAATAAATGGTTTTTGCCCAGAAGTTCCAACAGCCGCCCCAACATAACTACGAGAACACGATATAGCATGACTATTACTATTATTATTATGATTATTATTATTCTTATTATTATTATTATTATTATTATTATTATTATTACTATTACTATTACTATTACCATTATCACCATCCTCTAATTTCTCTTCTTCTTTATTATGGTTTGTTTTGGATGAAGTGCCTATTCCTGTTCCTGTATATAATACATCCGGACTTTTCTTTTTTTCGGATCTAGATAGTACACTTCTCCTTATTCTCTCCTGATGTTGTTGTGGTACTTCTTTAAATTCCGGCATTGTCAATAATGTTTGTTTTTGTGTTTGTGTGGGACTTCCAATAATACTTCTATCTTTTCCATCACGTTCACTCTTATCACTATTGTTATTATTGCTCTTTTTATTCTTCTTTTCTTCTTCTTCTCTGCTCTGCACAGATTCCTCACTAAAGAGCGGATAACCAACAAGTGCTATTCCCCTGGATACCTCACTACGTTTACTTTTCGATAAAACGTGTGTTTCTGCTAATCCCGCCACTATAGTACTGCAATGTGAAACTGTTCTAGACCCAGCAGGCGAATGAGATTCACTTGAGTATGAATGTAAACTACTGTATGTGCCTTGGCGAAAGATACGGGAGTTGTTTGTGGGTGGTCGAGTCATGCTTGCAGGAGAAGCCATTAAGGATGATTTCCCACTGACACTCGTATGCATATTCCCATTCGTACTATTCATACTCGTCTTAGTAGTAGTAGTAGTAGTGTTATTAGTAATATTAATAGTAGTATGCGGTGTAGCAGTGATGGAACTAGACGACTTTGCCGTAGATGTACGTCTTAAACGACGTGTACCTTGACTACGTGAACTCGTATATTCTTTACTATTCCCATTACTGTTACTATTACTATTCTTATTACTATTGCTATTATAATGATGATGATGGTTATCGTTATTGCCAAAGTTCAGGTGTACGGTGTTGGGGATTCCCGATGATGTACGGCGTGTATTATGGATAGATCGAGTCGCTGTTAGCAGTGTTGTATTGCCATTCGTCGTAATTGTATTATTATTATTATTATTATTATTATTATTATTATTTGTAGTTGTAGCAATAGCAATAGCAGCAGCATGTGTAGTAGTGGAAGAATAAGAAGAAGCGGGACATGTTGAGTGTAGTACATTTGGTGTTCGTATATTGCCCTTTTCTCGCCATAAATCGGCAAGTGTATTGTGTCGTTTTTCACTCTTCATATATAGTTTCTAGACGTGTATATATATAGATAGATAGAGATAATACTAACAATAACAATAACAATAATAATCTTAATATATATATATATATATATATATGTTGTTGTTTTCTTCTTTCTTCTTATTTGTGTGTTGTTCCTGTCACTGATAATTGACTTTTTCTTTCTCTATGCCCTTCACTTCAGTCCTTTACTTCTTTGTTTATTTTGTTTTTAAAGGATCCCTAGGGAGATGAAAGAGAGACGAAATCACTAAAATAAATAAATAGAATAAAAATTAAACAAAGAAGTGAACAGAACACTTTTCAACTCTCCCTGCTATGAAGAGCGGTTCCCCTCTTCTTCTTCTTATTCTTTATATCTTTTCTTTTCTATTTATCCTCTTTCTTGTTCCTTTATTATGGAGTCTCTCCCTTTTTCTGTTCTTTTTTTATTCCTTAACTCCACCCCACTCTAGTTGGAAAGAAAAAGCAGAAAAAAAAAGACTATTCACGTTAGAGACCCCCAATGAAAAGAGAAAAAGAAGAAAAGAAGAAAGGAAAAGAAATCCCATATATATATATATATATATATATATATATAGAAAGAGAGAGAGAGCATAGGTGTAAGCTATTCATAATCAAAATTGGAGGAGAAGCACTAATAAAAGGAAGTCCACCCAACGATCTGTAGATACCAGTGACTCATTACTCTACTGCAAATAGTAATATAGCAAACATTGAAAGCAAAGAAAAAAAAACATAAAGAAGAATGCAACAATAAAAGTACAAAGAAAAACATAACGAATGTTGTCTACGAAAAGAAATCAGCTTGTAGCAATTGAAGTAATTTTTTTTTCTTTTTGCTTCTTTCTTTGTTTTGTGGCACTATCTCGAATACATATACAAATACAATCATATGTATGCATGTATATATATATATATATATATATGTATATATAGCTGCAGGAAACAGAAAGCAAGAAAAGAAAAAAAAGAAAAAGAGTGAATGGTGTAGGAACTCTTTGTAGTTCACTACATAATCAAAGAACTAAAACTGAATAATAATAATAATAATAATAATAATAATAATAAAGAAAAGTATTCCGCTGCAGAATAGAGTTTAAGCAACCGTATTTATTTCTTTTCTATTTCCCCTCATTCTCTTTATCAATATAAAAATCAAAACAACAAAAAAAACAAAGACTCAAATAGATTTTTTTCCTCCTAGAGAGCACAAGGTGTATTTTTAACTCGCTCAGATAAAGTCAAAGACACCAGAAACAAACAAAGATAAAGAAAGAGAGAAAGAAAAACATGACATATAAAAAGGCTCCTAAAGGGAGCAAAGGAAAAAAAAGAAAAACGTGAGACATTCGCCATCCCACTCATACACTCTTTTTTTCCCGTTTTTTGTTTTTGTTCTCTTTACATTTGTTTTTAATACTCCGAATTGGTTTGTCTTCTTTCCGTTATATATATATATATATATATATATATATATATATATATATATATGCATATTCTTTGCTTTCGTAAAGGTTTTCTTTCCTTTTTTATGTTTTAACTTAATTTGTCAGTTCTTCTTCTAGGAAGAAAAAAAACAAAAGGTAATGGAGATGTGAGGAATGTCACACACTCTCTCTCTCTGTGCTTCTGTGTACATTCCCCACCAACCCACCTGCAAATAAATGGCTGTAGTGGATTGTCTACATTATAAACAATAAAAGAAAAATAAAATGAAAAAGAAAAGAAAAAACAATGGATTTTGGTGTTCATACAAGAAATAATGAAATGATGTGGAGTGCTTCTTCTCACATCATCATTGCCACCCTTCATCCCTTTCTGATTTCTTCAATTCCATATATATACAGATATATATATATATATATATATATATATATATATATATATTACCTCCGCGTTTCTTTGTACATGTGTGAGAATGAAGAAAACAAGATAAAGTAAACAAAAATAAATAAATGAATCAAGCAATGTAAAACGAAATCAATAGCTAGCACTCACTGGTACACATAAGAGTAGCAAGACGCTCTCTCCATACCCCCACCCTTCTTTTTTTTCTCCTTCACTGATATTATTATTTACTATAACTATTATTATTATTATTATTAACATTATGTTGTTTTTCCCTTATCCTTCTTCTTATCCTTATCTATCTATCTTATCTTTCCCCTATGCACGTCGTTCAATCAGAATCACACTACAGTTATCCATCCCAATACCCTCTTCATTATCGCTCGGTGCCACACACTGTGCAAAGATCCCCGCTGCCGATGCCAACAATAACGCATCCACAGATGCCGCCTCTCCTCCCATTTCTCCTTTTATTTTCTTTGCTCCTATTCCTTCTTCTTCTTTTGTTGTTGTTGTTTTCTGTGTATCCCGCATTCCCGCCGCCATCTCTCGCGCCCGCACCACCGCCTCCATCGCCGATCCCGCCACATCAATATCACTCTGCGCATTCACAATCGCATGATGCACCTGGTGCAGTGTGGCGCTATCCCACACCCCGTCACACGCCACAATGACGCCCCACCGCGCCGCCTCCCCGGCTGTCGGCACCGGTGTAATCGTGACGTCCGGCACGGCAACAACGGCCTGTTCCGTCGGCCCGCGTCCGCCGGACTGTTTGAAGTCGTAATCGCCCAACGCCCGCGGGACGGCGAGGCGCCCTTCGATGCGGCCGCCCTGCAGCCGATAGCCCGCCGCGTGAATGCGATTGGCCTCCACGGCGTCTGCAACGCGGTGGGTGGTGCTGATGCGGCGGATGGCCGTTGGCGTGTACACCGCCGCCCCGCTGTCGCCGAGATTGGCGCAGAGAATAAAGTTGGCGGTGATGCCCACAACGCAGGCGGTGCAGCCGGTGCTGTGGTAGTCGCCGCGGAGGCCCTCCACACTCTGCCGCAGGGCCGCATCCAACGAGAGAAGCGCCTCCTCCATGATGCCGGCAAAGTAGGCACGCAGCATCTCCATTTCCTGGCGCGAGACAAGGGGAGACCCCGTACCGCTCACTCCACCAGTCATAATACCACTAACGCCATTAATACCACCTGCAGCTGCTGCTGTTAAGAGAGGACTACCAGAATTAACGACACCGCCAGCAGCAGTATAGATAACATTACGTTCAGCTACACCACCGCCCAGGGCAGTGGATTGATCTGTCGGTGAAAGTGAAGTGGTGGAGGAGGAAATGGAGGCGGTGTTTTCAATGTGCCGTCGTACAGCCTCTGCGGTGAGGACAACCTCTGTCGCATTACTTTCAAAAATGTTATTATTGTTATTGTTATCATTGTTTCCTTCGTTATGGTTGACTTGACGATGGGTGATGCTCTCACGTGCCCCCGTAGGAGATCGCTCCCCAATAGAAATCACCTGCGATGAGGACTCCAACTCCAACTGAAGAAGTAGTGAACGTGCCTGTTCATTATCATGACGTCCGGAGGCCACGGCTTTGCGTAAATGTGATTCAAATTGACTCGCCGCCAGTTTAGCCACCGCATCCCCACCGTGTCCATCAAATACACAAAACACCGCCATTGCAATAGTCTCCGGTAGTCCATCATCATCATCATCATCATCTTCCTTCTTCTCTTCTTCGGCAGCTGTTTCCGAAGTTGACGTAAATGCCGGAATATCAATCACAAAAGCGGCCTCAGCGTCTTCTTGTGTTGATCGCCATCCCTGTACTTTGGCTCCAAGTGAAACAAGCCTCGGCGCCGCCTCACCTACACAAAGTACATTATTCTCATTTAATAGGTTTGCAACATCTCGTGTAAACGGTCGTCGACGTGGTGATGCACTGCATCCACCAGTGTGACTATTCTGTTCTACAGCAGTAGTATTCTTCTTATTGTTGTTACTATTGGTATTATTATTATTATTACTATTGTTGTTGTTGTTATTATTATTATTGGCATTGTTTTGAGTATCGTTACTATTTAATGCACCGATAACTCGCTCATTTCCTGCATCTAGTGGTAACAACATAGGAGAAGCTGCCACAGATGGTGATAATGAAACGATTATGTTTGGACTTGCTGAAATACTAAGCCATCCTATTTCTCGTCCTGGAGAGAGATGTAAACTAGAGTATCGTCCCAGTTGTTGTGGTTTTTTTAACAGTACATTATATCCAACACAAGATATATCACGAACAGCCTCATCAAGATACGTTCCACGAGTATAGGCAAGATGATCCACTAATGGGTCATATATCTCTGTATACTTCCATGTAAAGCAATTACACTTTTCACACCAAAATATGCGATCAAAACTGGTCATAATATCAAGTTGATTAAGAAACAAGGTACAGTGCTCTTTACACTCTTGGTAGTGTTTTGTGACATGAGAAGGGCAAGTAGATTTTAAACAGTGTAGACAAAGAAATGCCGCAGGACGACGATTACAATCAGCACAGTGATGATATAGTTTATGAGCGTGGTGTTTGGTGTAATCAAATCCTTTGAAGTGTCTTGTAATAAACTCCATACTGCATGTACAACGTGAATTATCTTTTTCTTCATCATTTGTTTGGGACACAACATTGCTATAGTTATCTCCATCTTGTGGAGGTGGATTGATGTACTTTCCAACTTCTTCACGACCTGAAATAATGACAACTCCATTATCGGCATTAAAAATAAGTCGAGCGGCAATTTTACAGTCCACATTTGGATCCTCCTCTTCTGGATCGGTAGTATACGCCGCTGAGACACTTCCAAATACAAATCCATCAGTCTCAACATCATCATCATCATCATCCTCATCATTATTATTATTATTATCCTTATCATCATTGTCATTGTTATCAATATCACCCCTATCACCATTTTCATTATCATTATATCTAGTAGCTCTCTTTTTACTTTTCCTGTTTGTTTTACTACCTTTCTTTGACCTTCCACGTTGTCTCAGTGGAGAACTACGCATACATGCCTCTTCATTACTGCTCTCAGGCCCTTTTCTCTTACTTCGCGCTGATCGATTAGCCGCACGAATACGAATCACTGAACTCTCAAATGCTGTTTTACCATCCTCTAGTAACTCATAACGTGGGATAAACACATGTTCTTCCGTTTCTATTAATCCAATCTTATCCGGGGATCCTTCAAAAGAGTCATTGCAATCCATTTCTAAAAGTTCATCCGGTCCACTATCCCCACGCACCTCACGACTCGTATCCTCATCCATCATAGCCTGACTTGGATTAGTTGTAAGAGTGTTGAAATGCTGCAGTTTGTGCCGTTTCGTCATGGAGAAGTAGAGACTCGAAAAACTACTCTTACGTCTATGCTCACGAGTGACAGCAAAGTTAGAAGGAGTATCTGGTGTTTGTGCAAATGGTAAAGATCCCTCCAGATGTGAGGCGGGTGAAAATAACATCGATGGATATTGTCCACTTTCCGCCCGGTTCGATAAAAGTTTAAAATTGCCTACAAGCGTGGAAGTTGTCTTGCTCATCTCAGCAGATATTGGCATCGGTGAAAAGATGCCTGTTGTGGCTGTTGATAACATAGTTCCTCCTCCGGATGGACGTTTTAACATCTTATCACGCTCACGTCGCTCATTACTGGTGTGGATTCCTGTGTATGTGGATCCCGTTGTATTCATCAAAGACGGAGGGCTTTGCGATGGAAAATTTCTCGATACATCATTGTTATCTTGTCCCGTACTATCAATTGTAGAAGTACCGTGGTGAAATGAGGTTGTGGCATTTAACAATGGTGGTGGTGAAATCAGAGAATCGGAACTCTCTTGTTGTTGTTGTTGTTGTTGTTGTTGTTGTTGTTGTCTTTGTTGCTGGTGTACATCTATTCTCTCTCGTGGGGGTGAGGGAATCCTGCGAGACTCACCTTTATCCTTTACATATCTAGCACTGCTGATAGTTCTCTTCGTCGACTCTTGCTTAGAATCATCCTTCGCCTTTGCAGAGGCTGGGGAGGTGAGGGGTGAGAGACGTCGGGCTGAGTTGATTGGCATTAATACGGGAATAACAGGCCGCAATAGTTCATTATCTACACGCATTGGTGATAATGATTTGGTTGTGGTGACTGCGGTTTTTGTGGTTTTTGCGCTTTTTGTGGTGGTTATTTTTCTTGGTGATGCATCACCACCGTATTGTGTCCCATTCTTATTCTTATTATTCTTGTTCTTCCTATTGTTGCGGTTGCTGCTTCCACTTGGATTACCAATATCACTATTTTTGTTTTTACTTTGAGTAGACTTTTTGACGCCTGTACGTATGAAGGTGCTCAGACCGGTGTCTGATGTAGACCGAGGCGTATTATTTACCTGACCTTCTCCTTCTCTTTTGCCACTTGTAACTACGAACTTATTTGTATTACCACTCTTATTATGACAACTTCCATGCTGCAATCGTTTCATTTTTGTTAATTCCCTCGGTACATGATTGTATTTTTGCCGAGAATAATCATAATCTTCTTTTTCTTCTTTTCCTTTTCCTTTTTGATTATAACTGTGGTGTGTGTCATCCTTCTTCTTTCGATGGGGAAGCTCGTTTGGTGGAGAAGATGTCACACTACTGCCAGTCCGCGATGGTGGCCATGTACTAGAAAAGGAAGAAGACGTATTCTCTGCTGTTGTATTCATATGCAGTAACTCCACCGGTTTTTCTTTGTGTTTTACATGCTGTAATTGTGATTGTGATTGCATATCTTTTAACTGCGGTGGGGATGTGGATAAGTTTCTTCCCCTTTCTTTTTCTTTTTCTTTTTCTTTTTCTTGTTGTTGCCATAGTGGCCCTACATGATGTGGTGGGGAACGGGCGATGCCGTACCGTTGAAGATCTTTAAATGATATTCGCATCGTATCATGTTGAGACTTCACACTGGGCGATTGTAGACTCAACGTCTCATCTTCTTTAGTTTTAAAACTCTCCCTTCGACTATTACTATCTGTATTTATATTCATTAAACTTCGTGGACGTGGATGATTGACGGAATAAGTGAGTTGTGTAAAGCTGCAGGGTGGGGGTGGGCGTTTTGCCTCCGGTTCTTTACATGCCTCTTGCCGTTTCTCCTCTGCCAATCGTTGTCTCTCTTTAAATGATAGTTTTGGTTTCTTTTGAGAAACTGGCTGTGGTTCTTTTTGTTGTTTTGCTTCTGCTTGTGATTCCTCTTGTTGTGCACGTAACACATCTGTCGATATCGCCATACTTGTTGTTTTCACTACTGTCGTTGTTAAGGAGTTGTTATTACTATTACTATTACTATTACTACTATTATTATTATCATTTTTATTATTATTGCTATTATTATTGAGACGGGCGGATGTCTTGTGTGAGAAGCTGTCGTGGGATAAAAACTGCACGGGCATCTGTGGAAGTGTGATGTTGTCGTCATTTGTGCTCTTCTGCATATTCGCCAGTGATGGAGTCTTTTGAAGGGAATAATAATAATAATAATAACAGTTTTGTTGTTGTTGTTGTTGTTGTTGTTCGGTGGGTGGACTGAGTTCCTCCACGTTGAGAATGGGAATATTGTTATTACTGTTATTGTTATTGTTGTGATGTCTCTTATTACTACTACTAATACTACTAGTACCAGGGATATTCATAGATACTGAAATGCACACTCACAATACGTATATATATATATATATATACTATCTCTCTCCCTCACTCGCTCACTCTAAATATATAGATGAATGAAATACGTTGTGTTTTCTTTTCCTTTGTCTGTTTTGTCTATACTTTCGTTTTATTGTTGTTCTTGTTTTCCTTCCTGTGATAAAGATGTATAATTAAGTATATATGTACTGTTTCTTGTTGAAGCCACGAAGTACTCTTTTAATAGTAGAAGTTTCTTTGCTTTTTTTTCTTTCACTATCTCTCTTATATACTTCGCGCCTCGTACACAAATACTTTTCTCTCAACTCTTTTCTCTTCTTTTCTTCTATTTTCTCTTTTTTTGATTTTCTGCACTCTTCTGTTCCCTACGGCCGCTGTTTCGAATCAATTCTGTTCTCCACGTGCTGTGATGTGCCTCTTCTCTCCCACACACACAGTACAATACAATACAAATATAATACAACCACGTGTGAATGGAAGAAAAGAGAAGAGAAGAAATAGATCCTTTTATTAGAAATTAAATAAAATAAATAAATAGAGAACAGAAAAGGAGAGAAAGGGGAATATATAGATATATAAGTATAAATAAGGTATATATATATATATATATGCTTCAAAGAAAGATATCAAAGGTGTCAATGTAAAGAGCAAAGTAGTAAAAAAAAAGAAATAAATATTGAATTCGTAGTCATTTTAACAGATAATACTCATAGGGGTAATCACATTTGTAGCAAGAGTAATGGCAGTCATAACAATAGCTGCGTAGTAATAAAACTGAATAAAGATAAAAAAAAGAGGGGAATGGGAAAAGAAAGACAGATAACAAAAAACTAAAATAACGTTTAAAAAAGCAAAAAAAATGAAGGAAGGAATATTTAAAAAAAAAGCAAAGGCACGCCCACAAAAAAAAAAACCATCATATGGATGTGAAGTATATAGTTATATATATATATATATATGAAAACGGAGAGAGAGAGAGAGAAAGCAATAAAAAAAAGAAGTCGTTTGTTTCATTTTCTATTCCTTCGTTATCTTTCCTCTTTCAAGCAAATATTTGCCCTATCTAATCATGCCATTTTTATCTTTCTCTTACACTTTACTGTTTTGTTTTTGACTTTTTCCTCTTTTCACTCCTTCATCCATCTGAGCCCTATCATTCGCTGCATCTCTCTCTTTACCTTGGAGTGAGTATGGGTGTTAGTGTGTTTCAAAATAGAAAAAGAAAGAAAGAAATTGTTGTTCTTTTCACTTAACCTCACTCCAGCACTTACTTACTTACTTATGGAGTTTCTTCTGCAGTTATTAGTGTACGCCCCCAAACGGAAGTACTTACGCAACCACAAATCCCAGAATATATATATATATATATATATATATATATAATGTAGTTTAACCTTCTTTCTCTACTTTTACTTCTTCTTCTTCTGCCTCCCTCTCCTTCTTCACTAATGTCGGTGTGGTTGTGGGTGAATGCAGATTAAACTCAAATCCCGCAAACGCCCGACTGACCGGATCCCTCGGATCACACGGCTGATCCAACTGCGCCACTCGCGTACTTTCCCGCAAGAATCGCTTATCAAAATACCGCAAATCATTCCACCGCACATTCGGCACAAACTTCGGTTTGATCTCCCGTCGCAATAACTTCTTAAAGTCAATTGGTTTAAAGAATGGATGGGCGCAGAACTCCTCCCCCGTCGTCATACGCTTTGCCGGATCCTTCTCCAGCAGCCGCTCCAGCAATGATCGCAACTCGGCTGAGAAGTGCGACGGACACACCAGTGGTTTGTGCAGAATCATCTCATACATCTCCCGTGTGTTGGTGGAGTAAAACGGGGGAATGCCGTCGACCATTTCGTACAGAAATACACCGAGACTCCACCAATCGACGGCGGTGGTGTGGCCGGCACGACTGACGAGTTCCGGCGCCATATACTCCGGTGTGCCGCAGAAGGTGTGTGTGCGATCATCTGCGTTATTATTATTATTATTATTATTATTATTATTATTATTATTATTATTATTATTACCCACTTTGAGTTTGGCGAGTCCAAAGTCGGTGAGCACAACATGTCCATCCCTGTCAAGGAGTAAATTCTCCGGTTTGAGATCACGGTATAATACACGATGGGCATGTAAATACGATAACGCACTTCCAATCTCCGCCGCGTAGAACCGCGCCCGATCTTCACTAAAGCGATGACTGCGTTGTAAGTGAAAGAAGAGTTCCCCACCGCAGAGAAACTCCAAGACAAGAATTAAGTGCCGACGGGTTTGAAAGGCATAATATAATTGCACCACAAAGGGGTGGGAGACTTGACTAAGAATGAGTTTCTCCGCATGTGTGTGGGAGACCATGCGGCGTTGGACAATTTGTTGTTTGTCTAATATCTTCATGGCGTATATTTTGCCTGTGGTCCGATGTCTTACACGCATGACTCGACCAAAACTCCCTAATCCAATTACCGTTAAAAGTTCAAAATCACGTACCGATATATTTTTAGTATTATTATTATTAGTATTATTAATTCCGATGGCATCATTACTGCTGTATAATACTTCTTCTGTGCGGTCCAAGTCATCTTCAAAGTCATCCTCCTCTCCATCTCTTATTGCTGTTGCTATTGTTGTTGTTGTTGTTCCTATACAATCTCCTTCTTCTTTTCTTTGTTTTTGTTGTTGTTTTTTCCGTTCTTCTCTGGCTAGTGTCACTTGTTCTTTAATCGCCTCCACCCATCGTGTCTTTTCTGCGAGTGTTGGGGCGGAAAAGACGTGTCCGCGGGCGAGTCGAGGGCCAACAATGCAAAACGCATTCGGGTGAATCGCCACATCCATGACTTTGGCGCCTGTAATGTCTATTAATCCCCGTGGTGCGGGATGTGGGGGCACATCATGTTGAACACGAATACCAGCACCAGTACTAGTAGGAATACTACTACCACTATTATTATTATTATTATTATTATTATTATTATTATTATTATTATTATTATTATTATTATTATGCTCCATCGTAGTATCCATCGTAGTATTAGTATGATGATACGTACTACCAATACTACTATTATCATAATCATAGTGGTTCATATGACTATTCATATGCATACGATTACCATGCGGTGTACTCCTTATAGGTGTATTCGTTCTATGAATGGAATTCAAGTAACTATCATCCCCATCACTATTCCTACTCCTATTTATATTCCTATTCCCATCCTCTTCTCTCTCCTCCTCCGCTCTTGCCCCACTCTTCCCATACAAGAGAAACGTCCCCCGCAGTTCAAAGTAGCGGGCGTACATCTTCTCCCCAAAGAACACCGACCGCTGCCCCAGTTTCAGCAGCCAGCCGCCAATCCGCAGCGGCACCGCCGGCACGCAACACCGCCGGCACACCCGCTGCCGCTCACGCCGCGACCACGACGGGAATATCGCGCGGAACGCCAGACAGCCCGCACACGTCAGATACCCGCAGCGCCGGCAGTGGTGGCGGGTGAAGCGGGCCACGGCCCTCCCGCAGACATCGCAGGCGCTGGCGCTTTCGTCCGGCTGCCACAACTTCCCCGTGCAGCCCCGCGTGGTGCACTCCCAGCGCCTTGGGGGGAATTTCGTGTGGGGCGGGGAGTGATGCGCGCGGCACTTTGGGCAGCTGGGGGCGTAGACACGTTGGATGCGGCTCGCAAAGGCATCAGTGGGCTGCGGGATCGCGTTAGCGGTGTTATTGCTATCATTAGTGTTGTTCTCATTATTGGCATCTGGAAGGATATCGGTGTTGACGGCACTCATTTTTCTGGTGATATAATACACACGGTATTATTAGTATTATTATTATACTTTGGCTTCGCTTTCGTTCTTTTTTATTTATGTCGTTATTTTTTTTTTTTATATTTATTGAAGTTCTTCTCGATTAGATGGTCTAAAGAAACGGAAAGAAATATAAATAAATAAAAAAAGGAAACTATAAATATTTCTTTTTTTTCTTTGTTACTACTGTGAAATACTCCAGTTTTTTTTTATATTCCCTTCTTTTCTCTCTCTTCCTGTGAATTTATTTATATATGTATAATATATAAACAGATATATGTATTACTATGTCCCTTCCTTGCAAAGTGCAGGTAGAGATGATTTACAAGGTGAGACCGCAGAGAAGAAGAATAAGAAGAAAAAGAGTGATATAAAGAAATATACATAAGTATATAAATAAGAGAATATATAGTGAAAGAGAAAATATATTAAATTGCGGTAATACATCACACTACACAGAAATTGTTTGTTTTTTCTTTAAAGTAGACGCACCATATATACCCACACACACGCACAAAGAGACAAAACAAGAAAGAATGAAAAAAGACATATTTATATATAAATAAAAAGAGTAACTCAGCATCAGACCCAGTACGTTGCAGAAAAGGAATTATAATAACAACAATAATAATAATAATAATAATAATAATAAATATTATTATTATATATATATATATATATATATATATATATAGTTTCCCCCTCTCCCGACACAAACGAATAGATAAGATAAATAGAGAGATAGATCTACGCACTCGAAAAAGAGAGGAATCAATATTTAAAAAAAAAGACAGCGAAAAGAAAATACTGATGAATGTAAACAAAACACAATAGAAATAGAAATATAAAAAAAAAGGAACGTATCTTGATAGTAAAAAGAAGTTTCTTTTTCTTTTTTCCTTTTTATTTCTATTTCTATTTCTATTTATTTTCTTAGAGTTACCACTGTAATGTAAACATATATATATATGGCAAAGATATAAATAGAAAAATAGATAATATACTCAGTAAATGTTAAAGATGTAAATGAATAAATAAATAAGATATATATATATATATATATATATAATTACACATGCCATACACTTTCCTGTATATACACAGTGTTCCATTAATATTATAGATATATTC